>NC_079436.1:187930-310430 GCF_903798145.1 Danio aesculapii | reverse complement strand
TTGTGTGTGTGAAATTCTGTTGTGCGGCGCTGTGAAAAGGGGCAGGATTAAACAAGATGATCAGACATTAATAAAGCCAGCGATTGCTCCATGTTTTAAATATCTGTCCAGAGAGGTCATGTTTTGATCCTCGATTGGTCTCACGCAGTCAAGTGATGCGATTTCACAGGTCAGAGTTCACCAAGCTTGAACTTTGCACCGCAGCAACATGCGAAACTTGACGCATGACCCCGCGTTTCCGGTCTGACACATTCGCGTGAGTATGAATGGAAGTCTATGGGAGGAAAAGCCCAGTGTGAGCGCAGCTTAAAACCTTGATAAGCTTGTTCAGGTGTGTTTGATTAGGGTTGGAGCTAAAATCTGCAGGACACCAGCCCCTAGGAACAAGTTTGGTGACCCCTGATTTAAAGGGTCAGTGCACCCACAAAGTCCTGCCGTCATTTACTTGACTAAATTTACTCGACTTGGTGTCTCTATGTTGCTTAGTCTGATTGTTTGTATTATCTAAAATCCAATTAAATAAATAAATGATAATAATAAAAATAAGATAGAGGCATGGCTGTGCATATTCACATGTTGGTTAGTCTTCTGGATCATCTTAAATCCAATCGCATGACCTTTATTCTGTCTTATTCCCTTGTTATGGTGTCAGAAAGTGTGTCCTGCATGTCTCCTTTGTTTTTAAACACCTTCAATGTTTCATTTTATGTGTAAGGGATCAAAATAAAAGTAAACCTCTTACAGTTTCTGATGTCTTATGTTTTGTCTTGTCTTCATATCTAGCTCTGGCAGTTTTAGTGTGTTTGTGTCGCTCGTTTCTCCAGTTCAGCAGGTGGCGCTGCTCTTCTTCAGCTTTAACCGCGAATAACAGCACGGAAAAGAGAAACACAACCGCTTCAGTCGCTGTTGTTTGGTGATTGCTGGATTTAGGTAAATTATATTATTTATAATAGATATATTATTCTCTTCATGATATTTACAGTCATGTTTGTATCACGAAGAGGCTAATGTGCTGTGTTGTGAGTCTCCTGATGATTATTTCACACCGGGCTGCCTCACAGACGGCTCTCTTCAGCACTGCAGGCTGATTATAAAGCGGGATCAATAACAACATCTCGAGGACAAACATCAGCTCCAGACACGGTGAGTAAAAATTAAGTTGTTCTGTTATAATTTCTGCAATAAAACATCTAATGTGTATATGTGTATTCATGCATTATGTATGATAGTGTATATTTACACACCGGCCACTTTATTAGGTACACCTGTCCAACTGCTCGCTATCAAGAGTTCAGGCTGGTGGTGGTGGTGTAATGGTGTGGGGGAGATTTTCTTTGGGTCCATTAGTACCAATTGAGCATGGTGTCAACGCCACAGCCTACCTGAGTATTGTTGCTGACCATGTCCATCCCTTTATGAGCACAGTGTCTCCATCTTCTGATGGCTACTTCCAGCAGGATAACGCACCATGTCATAAAGCACCAATCATCTCAGACTGGTTTCTTGAACATGACAATGAGTTCACTGTACTCAAATGGCCTCCACAGTCACCAGAGCTCAATCCAATAGAGCACCTTTGGGATGTGGTGGAACGGGAGATTGGCATCATGGATGTGCAGCCGACAAATCTGCAGCAACTGTGTGATGCTATCATGTCAATATGGAGCAAAATCTCTGAGGAATATTTCCAGTAGCTTGTTGAATCTCTGACATGGAGGATTAAAGCAGTTATGAAAGCAAAAGGGGGTCCAACCTGGTAATAATCAGGTGTACCTAATAAAGTGGCTATATATGTATATAGTTAAGCCTGAAATTATTCATACCCCTGGAAAATTCTGGCTTATTTTTTGTTCAAATGTAAGTAAATGCTGAGAAATGTTTTCTTATTTCTCATCTTATCATCTTTTTGTGAGAAGCCTGTGTCTTTTGCGGTAAAGTTTTTTTCCAAATATTGAAATTGGGACATTTTAACTTTGTAAAAATTAAAAAATGCATGTATTCAGTGAACATGCGTCACATGCAAAATAAAATAAAACATGAAACCAACATGCTGTGAACAAACTGTGGCGTTGCATTAGCACCTTTATATCTATAGCAAAACTCTTACATCTACAAGTTAAAAATGCAAAGGAAAAAACAATATAGCTTTATTTTTCAGTCTTTATTTTTAATCAGTAGATCTTGATTTTAAGCAAGGCTGAGATTACAGATCTTGGCCTGAAAATGGTTGAAGACCACAGCTGTAGATTAATGTGTGGTGGATCATTTTCCCCCAGATGTGGAGCTGTGACGGTGTACAGAAGATTATTAAAGAGGAGCCAGAAAACACAGGAGACACTGAAGAACACAGAGGTTGGAGATCTTTAATACTTCATTAATGAATATAACAAGAGTTCTGATGGATTTCCAGACTGTAGATAATGCAGATAATAGAGGTGTCACTTGAAACTAAAGTCTGGATGTGTTTTATTTTAGACTTGATGAAAGTGAAGGAGGAACAAAATGAAGAAGAGAGAGAAATAAAAGAGGAGGAATGTCAAGATGGTGCAGTTGGAGAAACACAATCTCCACCTGCAGACGCTGAATCTCTTTTCACCTGTCCTCAGTGTGGAAAGAGCTTCAAAAAGAAGCATTACCTCAAGCAGCACATTGGCATCCACATTGGAGTGAAACCCTTCACCTGCGCTGAATGTGGGAAGAGCTTCAGAATTAAATCAAGTCTGGAGGTTCACATGAGACTCCACACCGGAGAGAAACCCTTCACATGCTCTCTGTGCGGGAAGAGTTTCAGACGCTCGGGAACGTTTGACGATCACCAGCGAATTCACTTCGAAGAGAAGCCGTTCAGATGTGACCAGTGTGGGAAGAGCTTCAAATGGGCGAACTGTCTCCAGATCCACAAGCTCGTTCACTCTGGAGAAAAGCCGTTCGGCTGTGATCAATGCGGGAAGAGATATATTCAGAAATCAGAGCTGAGGGACCACATGATGTCCCACACTAATGAGAAACCTTACTCATGTGAGTTTTGTGGGAAGGGGTTTGCACGGTTGTGTCGTTTTCGACACCATCAGAAAACACACACTGGTGTGAACGAGTATCGGTGCTCGGATTGTGGACAAACCTTCACTACCTTCACTTTGTTGAAAGTGCACCAGAAGATCCACACCGAAAAGAGACCCTATAAGTGTGCATTCTGTCAGAAGACTTTCAAACAGTCAGGAGCATTTAAGAAACACCATCGAATCCACTCCGAGGAGAAGCCGTTCGCTTGTGACGAGTGTGGAAAGAGCTTCAAATGGGAGAACAGCCTCCAGATCCACAAGCTCATTCACTCTGGAGAAAAGCAGTTCAGCTGTGATCAATGCGGGAAGAAGTTTGTACAGAAGTCAGACCTGAAGACTCACACGATGTCCCACACCGGAGAGAAGCCGTACTCCTGTACGGCGTGTGGGAAGGGCTTTGTTAGATTGAGTGTTTTTAAAAACCATCAGAAAGCACACGCTGGGGTGAAGGAGTTCGTGTGCTCGGATTGTGGAAAAGCCTTCACTACGTCCACACTGTTAAACGCGCACCAGAAGATCCACACTGGAGAAAAACCCTACAAGTGTTCATACTGCGAGAAGAGCTTCACCAGTTCTGGAAGCGTTCAGGGACACGAGAGGATCCACACCGGAGAGAAGCCCTACATCTGTGACGAGTGCGGGAAGAGTTTTAAATGGCGGAGGAGTCTCCAGATCCACAAGCTCATTCACTCTGGAGAAAAGCCCTTTGATTGCGATCAGTGCGGGAAAACGTTTGTGCAGAAATCAGACCTGAAGACACACTTGATGTCTCACACTGGGGAGAAGCCGTACTCGTGTACGGTGTGCGGGAAGGGCTTTGTAAGGTTGTGCTTTTTAAAAATGCATTTAGAAAAGAATGCACACTGAAAATGAGCTAGTGACCAGTCTCTATTAATAATCGCTCAGTCAATACCCAGCAAGCATTTGTTTGTGTTTAACCTCTTAAACGCCTCCAGGAAGCGTAAGTTTACATCGCTTATTATTGCAATTAAATCTAATCATGACAAACTGTATATCGTTGGGAAGGTCAAGGACAGTAGATATTTATCCCTGTTTATTGTTATGTAGGAAGAGTAGTAGATGAAACACGTTTACAATCACCCTACAACCTGTGGGAGTGCTTACACTTACATGTAAACCATAATATTATACAGGGTGGGACATTTATATGGATACACCTTAATAAAATGGGAATGGTTGGTAATATAACGTCCTGTTTGTGGCACATTAGTATATGTGAGGGGGCTCATGAAAGAATAAAGTTACGTTAAAACCAAGCACACCATTGTTTTCCTTGTGAAATTCCCAATAAGTTTGATGTGTCACATGACCCTCTTCCTATTGGAAAAACAAAAAGTTAGATCCAAGATGGCCGACTTCAAAATGGCCACCATGGTCACCGCCCATCTTGAAAAGTTTACCCCCTCACATATACTAGTGTGCCACAAACAGGACGTTGTTATCACCAACCATTCCCATTTTATTAAGGTGTATCCATATAAATGGCCCGCCCTGTAGTATAAACGTGAAGCAATCATGACAAACTAAATATCATTTGAATGCTTAACATTTCTAGTTTCCATATCTGGTGACTGATTTTTGATAGATGTTACTGTGTTAGTAATAAATAACAGTTATTTATTAATTTGCAACAACACTCATCAGAGTAGTAAAGCATTACTTTGCTACAGCAATCCACATGTAAAAGTGTTTTAAGAGGCTAAATTCAACTCTAATACCATCAAACTGCCCATTCTACATTATAATTGTATGTTTACTTTAAAAATATTGTCAACAATATGAAAAATAGCGTTCATATTCCTCAAAGCATAAGTGGTGCCCTTCTTTTCTCGCCAATGTAAACTGTATGGTGGTCATGTTTGGTACTGCGGCCAAACTACATCTCACTGAACGCTCTCTTTTTTTGGAGGTATCAACTTCAAATTTGGAATAGACATTGGTCACGTATTTAGCTTTGATTATCTATCAACTGTAGGCTAAGACAGGTTTTGTAAAATACATATTTTATCTAGTATATTAAAATATAAATGTATTGTTACATAACAATTTGTTTTATTGTTACTTTTTCTCACTTTAACTACAATCTGACATCTGTCTTCTTTAATATCAGACCAGTCTTAAATCTATGCTCAATTATTTGTTCAAAAATTGGAGGTGATAGATAAAGGGTTAAAAGAAGTCTAATAGACATCAAATAGATGTTTAAACATTAGACGGCTTGACTAAGACATGGCTAAATTTATTGTTATGTTGGAAGAGTAGTAGATTAGTCACATTTACTGTCACCCTACAACATGTGGGAGCGCTTACACTTACATTTCTAAACCGTAATATTGTAGAATAAACATGAAGCAATCATGACAAGCTATAGATCATTTGAAGTCTTTAATATTTCTGGTGTCCATATCTGGTGACTGATTTTTGATAGATATTACTGAGCAACATTTGTTTATTAATTTGCAACAACACTCATCAGAGTCGTAAAGTATTACTTTGCTACAGCAATCCACATAGAAAAACATTTTGGAGGCTAAATTTAACTCTAATACCACAAAACTGTCCATACTACATTCGAATTGTGTGTTTACTTTACAAATATTGTCAAAAGTATGAAAAAATACGGTTCATTTTCCTCAAAACATAGGGGGAATCTTTGTATGGTAAGCAATGTAAACATGGTGGTCATGTCTGGTAGTGTGTCCAAACAATCTTACAGAGATTTTGAGATATTGACTGAAAATTTGGAATATAATTTGATTAAATATTTAGCTTTAAAGTTCTGTCAATTTTAGGCTAAAATGTTTCATGTGATGTAATAAAATATAAATGTATTGTAAGGCACATAACTAATGGTTTAACTTTTTAACCTACTTTTTCACTTCATCTACAATCTGAGATCTGTCTTCTTTAAAATGAGACCACAGTTAAATCTATGCTCAATTTATGCTCAAATATTTATATTCAAAAATGGGGGCGACAATAAAGGGTTAAACAAAGCAGAATAGACCTCAAATAGATGTCTAAACAAGGCTAAATTTGGGCTGCATGTGAAAGTCTAATAGGTATCTGTGTAGTCTGGGTATTTGATGACTGGTCTAGTTTTGGACTTCTCATAGATGTCTATTAGTTTTTCACTGACGGATCAAATTTAATCTTGTTTTATCCAAGACGTCCGTGTTTAGATGTCTATTAGACATCTATTAAGCATAACATTGCTTTGTGGGACTTGTCTATCTTTGATTACCTTATCTAACTATGATTATGATTAATAAGTGTAAATCTTCTGCTTGAGGTGAATGGGGTCAGTGTAAATCAGGAGCTTCATCTGCTCAAACATCTACAAGAAGAGATGGACGTTTCATTAAAACTATTATTCCACCATCACCAGTGAAGCAGAGTCATTCTGCTCCAATATCCATCTCAACATGATGCCTTTATCAGAATGAACTGATCTGATTTTCCCTCATGCCTTTTCTGTAAAGCATGTGTGGACCCTTTTATGTTGTTTTTAGTGTTTAGGATGTGAACCGTACCCTCTAAAATAGCTGGAAAATAAACAAACAAACGGTTGAGATTTCCCATCACTCATGATTTGTTTATATTACTCTGCTGGTGAGTAAATCAAGTTAACATCAACAGAATCTGTTGGTGGTGTGATATGTGGTAATGTTGATGAGTGTGGGCGGGGCTGAGCGATGTGGGGGCGGAGCTAGGCCGGTGGTGCGAGAGTTAAAGTCAATATGAAATCATATTACACTCTTCTTATATTTATATGAATATAGTGCTTTTGCAATGTAAACGATGTATCTGTGCACCTCATTATCTTATAAAAAATTAATTTCCTCAAAACTAAATTCCTCAAACCTAATACCAATCTAATACCATTACCTTCCTCTTGAAACGAGCTATCAGTCCTTTAGGGCGGGGCTATTAGTCATTTAGGGCGGGGCCATGTGTCATTTAGGTTGGGGCTTGCTGTCATTAGGGGTGGGGCTATTAGTAATTTAGGGTGGGGCTATCAGTCATTTAGGGTGGGGCTATCAGTATATTAGGGAGGGGCCATTAGTCTTTTAGGGTGGGTTATCGGTCCTTAAGAGAGGAGCTGTTAGTCCTTTAGGGTGGGGCTATCAGTCATTTAGGGTGGGACTATTGGTCCTTAAGGGAGGTGCTATTGTTCCTTTAGGGTGGGACTATTAGTTATTTAGGGTGGGGTTATCTGTCCTTAAAGGAGGAGCTATTGTTTCTTTAGGGCGGGGCTGTCAGTCATTTTGGGTGGGACTATTAGTTATTTAGGGTTGGGCTATCAGTTGTTGAGGGCATGGTTATCAGTCATTTAGGGTGGGGCTATCGGTCCTTAAGGGAGGAGCGATTGGTCCTTTATAGCGGAGTTATCAGTCATTTGGGTGGGACAATCAGTCATTTAGGGAGGGGCTGTCACTCATTTAGGGCCGGGCTGTCAGTCATTTGGGGAGGGGCCTCAGTCACTCTTTTCTGCTCTGCTTTTATCCATTCGTCAATCTTCCTTAATATTTCCACAATCCTCTCAGTTCCCAAATGACAAGACCATGGACTTTCCTCCATTTATTTTCTCATTTCAGGAACGGTTGTATGCATGTACGTCACAATAGTGGAAAAAAGGACAACCTTAACTTCTTTTTCAGGGCGATTTTCAGTGTTGAGTCCTGTGGAGGAGCTCCAGATAATACATGTTGTTCTGTGTTTGCTTAATTATTAAAGGTTTTGAATGTTTGGTCATTTCTGCCTCTTTCTTCCCTGAATGAGTGTGAGTTTGATCTACCGTTACAGTAGCATCTCACACATAAACTCAACACACCATACAAAATACCTGATGTTATGCATTAATAACCACAGCAAAAATACATTTCTGGTAAGGTAATCTTTACATTCTGTAAAAAGGTCACTGTTAAAACAAGCTAATTAATCTGCCAATGGGGTACACAAAATACTGTTATTGTAAAAGCGAAAAATAGATTATATAAATGTATATGTTATTATTATTATTATAAACAAATAATTGCTCTGCTGCTCTGAATAAATGCCACATATTGTCATTGATTAATTTCACACTCAATTCATAACTCTATTAATGAAAAGCAGCTATTCTGCTCCTCTGCTTTACACAGACCTGTTTTATTTATACAGATATACATCTATCAGTTATATCTGTTTTATTTATACACTTTTAAAGGAAAGTACATTATAAGTAACTAATTAAATTATCTAGTAATCCCTATATTTTTCAGCAAAAAGAGTTATTACAATACAGTTTCTAGTTACTTCTTAACTCACTACAGTCAACACAGCTCATCACTAAACCAACCTTCATACAATATAGTGAAACATGAAAAGTAGACTATTCAATTTGGACTCTCTTAAAGTCTGATATGTGTGTGTGAATAATTAAACACTTAAATGATTTTAGATTGCAGTAATTACAGAGTTAATAATTAAATGTTCAAATATTTGAATGATAAAAGGAGGGATAGGATGTTCCACCTTCTCTCAGTTGTTCCAGCAGGTGGCGGAATTCACACAGTCGAGTTGGTTCGTTAACAGCAGAAGAAGGATGTAAACAGATATAACGCACGGCTGATCAGTTGTTGGATGTGAAAATGGGCACAACAGTCATATTTTACTCCCAACATACGAGCCGTTGAAGACTCAGTGCCTGACTTTAGTTTATAACGGGATTGTTCCTCACTGAGTGTTCAGTCATTTCTCCTCAGACTGCTTCATTAACGCGGGTCAGTAAGTTAAAGCAGGGTTTGCCACAAGATTAAACCTCACTGATGGATCCAGGACCAACAATGCATGACCTAGCTTAAGATTTGAGTGTAAGTTCATGTTTTTTCAATGCATCTTTGCAAATCGCCATTCTCAAGTTCATCGTATTATTATATCGGAGCATTAAAAGGTAATTTCTCAACGTAATAATACATTTATACTGAATAATTGGATATTAAGGTGATTGTAGAAGTGTTGTGGTGAACAGCAGATCATTATTATTTAAAATAAATGAGCAAAAACTGACGAACTGAACAATATATTGTTCGAGTATCGATATCGCAATGTGTGCATCTACAAAATTATTCACATTGCAGGATTAGATTGTTTACTGAAGATTAAACGATAAACATTATTATTGTTTACACAAATTACGTTTAAGTTCAAGCTACTTATTTAAAATGAGCTGAAACAACTCAATTCTTGAGGCTTTTAGGTGGGACAACTTAATTGCGTTATGTTAAATCCACTTAAATTTGGAAATAAATGATAAGTTAACTTAAATCCTTCATGTTTTCCCAACAGAAATAAATGATGTGGAACCCAGCATTTCTAAACAGTGTATACATCGATGACCATGGTGTTTCACGTTTGATTGTTTAATGTTTGTATTTGAATACTGTTAGACTCCCTAAAACATTGGTGTCCAAATTCGGTCCTGGAGGGCCGGTGTTCTGCATATTTTAGTTCCAACCCCAATTAAACACACCTGAACCAGCTAATCAAGCTCTTACTAGGTATACTAGAAAGCTCCAGGGAGGTGTATTGAAGGAAGCTGGAGCTAAACTATGCAGGACCGAGTTTTGACACCCCTGCCCTAGAACACAGGTCTCAAACTCAATTCTTGGAGTGCTGCAGCTCTGCACGATTAGTCGTAATCAAACACAGCTGATCCAAATAATCAACATATGTAAGACTAGAGACTATTAAGCAGGTGTGAGATGGAGGTGGTTGGAGCTTAACTATGCAGAGCTGCGGCCCTCCAGGAATTGAGTTTGAGACCACTGCCCTAGAATAACATTAAAAAATTTGCTTTTTTTTTACTTTTCTTTTCTATTTTGCTTTGTGGTACTTATCTATGCTTGTAATTTATTATATTTATAAATTTAGACCACCATAGTCGATCTAAATTAATCGAATCCTTCCAAAATAGAGCTCTTCAAATCATCTGGTGAACTTATATTCATATCATACAATATATTGCGACAAAACAGAATATTGATTTTCCACATCGCTTTAAAGTGCATTTAGCTTGTTGCATCATTCATTAATATAGAAGTGTAATTAATTATGTAGATTAATGTGTGGTGGATCATTTTCCCCCAGATGTGGAGCTGTGACGGTGTACAGAAGATTATTAAAGAGGAGCCAGAAAACACAGGAGACACTGAAGAACACAGAGGTTGGAGATCTTTAACACTTCATTAATGAATATAACAAGCGTTCTGATGGATTTCCAGACTGTAGATAATGCAGATAATAGAGGTGTCACTTGAAACTAAAGTCTGGATGTGTTTTATTTTAGACTTGATGAAAGTGAAGGAGGAACAAAATGAAGAAGAGAGAGCAATAATGAAGGAATCTGGAGATCTAGTTGGAGAAACAGCATCTAAACCTGCGGAAGCTGGAGTAACTTTCACCTGTCCTCAATGTGGAAGGAGCTTCAGGAATAAAAGCCTTCTCAGGAGCCACATTAACGTCCACTTCAACGAGAGACCGTTCACATGCACCCAATGTGGGAAGAGCTTTAAAAGTAAATCAGTGCTTACTAAGCACGCTAGTATCCACACTGGAGCCAAACCTTACTCCTGCCTGCAGTGTGGAAAGAGTTACAGGTTAAAATCAGGCCTCGGGAAACACATGACGCTCCACAGCGATGAGAAACCCTTCACATGCTCTTACTGCGGGAAGAGTTTCCGACTTAAAACTCAGCGTGATGACCACCAGCGCATTCACACTGGAGAAACGCCATACGCTTGTGACGAGTGTGGGAAGAGCTTCAAATGGCCGACCTGTCTCCGGACACACAAGCGCTTTCACTCCGGAGAAAAGCCGTTTGAGTGTGATCAGTGCGAGAGGAAGTTTGCCTGCAAATCAGATCTAAAGGACCACATGGTGATCCACACTAAAGAGAAGCCGTACCTGTGTTCGGTGTGCGGGAAGATGTTCGCGTGGCTCTACAGCTTTAAGACGCACCAGAAAACACACACTGGTGTGAAGGAGTATCAGTGCGCGGACTGTGGGAAGGCTTTTATTACGTCTACGGAGTTGAAAGTGCACCAGAAGATCCACACTGGAGAGAGACACTACAAGTGTTCATCCTGCGAGAAGAGCTTCAGACATGCTGGAGCTTTAAAACAACACCAGAACATCCACACCAGAGAGAAGTCCTTCAAGTGTCATCGCTGTGGAAAGAGATTCGTCAGTTCCTGTTCTGCGATGAACCACAGACGCAAACATTGCCCGAAATTACAATTAAAATGTGAGTGATTAGAAAAACAAGAGATTAAATATGGTTCATCAATGAATTGCTGCTCTTCTTTTGTCTTTATTTATTGTGTTGTCAGTGTAACAAACAGCTGAACATCCAAAGTCAAGTCAAGAAAGGTTTATTGTCAACACTGCCACACGTGCAAACATAAAGATAATAGGAATGATGTTAATTCTCAGTCAAAGCAATGTTAGAGTCTTCACTATAATGTTTTTTTTTGTTGTTGTTTGTTTTCCCCTCAAGGATATAGGGTTGAGTATCTAGAACTGCTTTAATCTGTGATCCAGTGATCTCCGGTTTCCCTCACAGTCCAAACACATGCGCTATAGGGGAATCGATCAACTAAACTGGCCGTAGTGTATGTGTGTGTGAATGAGTGTGTATGGGTGTTTCCCAGTGATGGGAAGGGCATACGCTGTGTAAAACATGTGCTGGATTAGTTGGCGGTTCATTCCGCTGTGGCGACCCCTGATTAATAAAGGGACTGAGCCGAAAATAAAATAAATGAATAACCAATCTGTGATCAAATAGGATTGTAAAATGACTGCTGGTTTTCTTATCCATGTTAAACAGTGTTAAACAGCTTTAAATATATTTAAATACACTCTTAATGTTTTACCGCCTTCGGTTTTATCACGTGTGTCTTCCTATCGAGCTCTGGTAGTGTATCTGTGTTGCTCTTTCTTCCAGTTCAGCAGGTGGCGCTGCTCTGTTTCAGATTTAACCGCGAATAACCACACGAAGAAGAAGGAAAAACAACTGGTTTTAGGTAAACTGTTATTATTGTAGTCGTTTAATGTTATATACAGTAATGTTTGTGTCAGACTGTTTCTCTGAAGTATAAATAGCGGAGATTCGCTAAGAAAACAATGGGTCAGCTGTAATATTTTGCTGTCAGAGATAAATAAGGTCTGCATTAGCACAACAGCTAATGTTGCTAAAACAATGCCTCATGTTTTGGATTCTGCATTCACATGCTGACGACATGATCTTAAACAGGAATAATGTAGTAAACCTCTGATTTATAGATACTTGAAGAGTTCAGATGCTAAAACCTGTAGGTGGCATCTGAAATGTTCTTCTGAAATGAGCTTTTCTCTCAGCCTCCTGTGTTTATGTTCAGCTATTTCACTTTAAAGGCAATGAAAAGAGCCCATTCTTTACTGTAAAAGTAAAATGGTTGAACCTACACACAGAAAAGGCTCATTTTAGAGGAAAGTTTAAGAGATTGGGCTCTTAATATCTATCTAGTTTTGTAAAACTACAAAAAGGGAAAACAGCTATGTATATATTGACATTAACATCTTCAGTTTAACCAGCTTGACGTTAACGTTAAACTAAAGAACAGAGTTTTATAGAAATATTAAAACACATATGAGGAAAATCTGTTAAATTAGACCATTTGAAATGAATATTAGTTAAATGATTGTATTTGTTACACCACCAGCGTGGCGTGTAAGCCATGAAGAAGTGTTTGTACAACAAAATCCAGGCAGTATAAAATCCATAATAATAATAGAATGACCCTTGAATATTTACAAAAGATAGAGCACTTACAGACATATATTTCCAAGGTTTCTACATTTAAATCAGCCATAGAAGTAATCTGCATGTGCGTTACTCTCAACTGAGAGAAACCGGAAGTAAAAATGTACCCCATATATAGTGCAGTACCTTACATGTCCAGTTGGTGGCTCAAAACCACAAGTGGCTATATGCGACGGCACAACAATGATAGTAATTTAAATAAATATATTTTGGGGCGAATCTCGTTTTATTTTTGACGTCAGTTGTCAGTTGTGACGTCAGTTGTGGGTCGTTGTTTGAGACCCCTGATTTAGAGGCTATATTTCATTTTAAGTAAATTTGTGCTATAGGCACGGATCTAGTCTGTTACTCACCAGTTATAGAGTTAAATGTGACATTTGATGCTCTTTTGTGTATTAAAGATTTAAAATATATTTAGTTTGTTGCGTCATTTAATTAGATAGAAGTGTAAAAATGTACCCCATATATAGTGCAGTACCTTACATGTCCAGTTGGTGGCTCAAATCCACAAGTGGCTATATGCGACAGCACAGCAATGATAGCCATATAATATATATATATATATATATATATATATATATATATATATATATATATATATATATATATATATATATATATATATATATATATTGGGGGGCCAAATCTCTATATTTTTGACATCTGTCGTGGGTCGCAGTTGGAGACCCCTGATTTAGAGGCTGTATTATATTATAATATAAATATATGCTATAGACCATATTGAGGGGTGTAAACAAAAACAATGGTCCCAACGTATTTCCTGTTTGACATCCGAGAATCCAAAAAGAGCCACATATTGATAAATCATGCTATGATAGCTGTTTTACATTGAGTTATGATTCAGTTGCCTCTTGTTACAGTTATGAAATAGTTTAATAACAAGCAGGAAATGTTTATGGGCCAGTGACATGATCACATTGAAATGGTCTATAAACACTGATCTAGTTTATTATTACTAACTAGTTAAATTTGACACTTGATGGTCTTGAAGATTTAAATGTATTTAGTTTGTTGCGTCATTAATTTAAACAGAAGTGTAAATACTTGTGTAGATTAATGTGGATCTTTTTCCCCCAGATGTGGAGCTGTGACCCTGTAATGAAGATTATTAATGAGGAAGAAGAAAACACAGGAGACTATGAAGAGCACAGAGGTTGGAGATCTTTAATTATGTTGGTTTGAGACCCCAGCATGCTGTTATCCTACATAAACATATTATTATTCCTCTATCTCCTCCTAGGGCATTTAAGCGATGACCACCAAATTTGGTGCAGATCTTTAGACTAGTCTGACAGGGGTGGCTATGTCTTTTCAAACTGATCCAACTTTCGGTTTTTGGAAAACCGACCCGAAAACCTCTGAAAAGTCCCATTGACTTAACATTGGACCAAAGTTTTACGCATCATAACTCCGAAAGAGAAATTCCCAGAAACATGTGATCTTCCACATTTAAAGAGGCTTTCACACTGTGTAAAACTACATATTAAACTGAGGTGTAAGTTGTACCCCTGGAGTGCAAGAGCCCCCCCAAACATGCCCATTGACTTACAATGCTGAAGAAACTCGTAGACTCCCATTATAAAGTCCCACATTGCCATCTATATGCTGCACTGTCATAGAGACATCAGGGTTGATTTATATCATTCATATAGGCAAGAAGCTTTAATGTATCATCATTCTAAGCTGTCAATCAGCTCATAGCAACTAAACAGACTAACCTAGCAACCATTTAAGAAAGGCGATATCTCAGCATCAGAACATCATAGAGATATGGGGATTGGCTCAGTTGGGTCATGCTAGGAAAAAGGACTTCTTGTATGTTACACATGCTAGCAATGATTAGCAACATGCTAACATTGATTAGCTAATTGCTAAAATGCATGTTAATATTAGAATTAAGTAGTAATTAGTATTAAGAGATGATCAAACATATACTTTAGCTTCTAGTTCTTCACGAATGACTCTAACAAGCCTTCTAGTGTATTTCCCGAATCATAGACTGCTGTTGCAGACAGAAATGTAGATAATAGAGGTGTCATTTGACACTAAACTCTGAATGTGCTCTTTATTCTAGACTTCATTGTAGTGAAAGTGGAAAATGAAGACGAGAGAGTAATAATGGAGGAGGAGGAGGAATCTCAGTGTGGTGTAGTTGGAGAAACACAACCTCAACCTGCACACACTGACAAGCCTTTCACCTGTCCTCAATGTGGCAAGAGCTTCAGAAATAAAGGTCTTCTCAGGAGCCACATTAAGATCCACACTGGAGTGAAACCCTTCACTTGTGTCGAATGTGGGAAGAGCTTCACAAATAGAGGAAGTCTGAAGGTTCACACTCGACTCCACACCGGAGAGAAACCGTTCACATGCTCTCAGTGCGGGAAGAGTTTCACACAGTTAGGAACGCTTAATAAACACCAGCGAATCCACTCCGAAGAGAAGCCGTTCGCTTGCGACGAGTGTGGAAAGAGCTTCAAATGGGAGAACGGTTTCCAGATCCACAAGCTCATTCACTCTGGAGAAAAGCAGTTCAGCTGTGATCAATGCGGGAAGAAGTTTGTGAAGGAGTCACACCTGAAGGACCACATGATGTCCCACACTAAAGAGAAGCCGTACCTGTGTTCGGTGTGTGGGAAGGGGTTCGCGAGGCTGTCCACGTTTAAAACCCATCAGAACATACACGCGGGCGTGAAGGAGTTTGTGTGCGCAGACTGTGGAAAAGCCTTCACTACGTCGGCTGAGCTGAAACAGCACTGCAGGATCCACACTGGAGAGAGACCCTACAAGTGTTCACACTGCGAGAAGAGCTTCAGACAGTTAGGGCCTTTACAGCAACACCAGAGACTCCACACCGGAGAGAAACCCTTCCAGTGCCATCGCTGTGGAAAGAGATTCACTTATCACAAGTCTTCAGTCATTCACAGGGAGAAATACTGCCCCAAATTAATTAAGATGACAGAGTGATTAGTACCATCCAGACACTGAGGTTTCTCTGAACTGATGATCAACATTCACTCATTCATTTTCCTTCTGCTTAGTCCCTTTATTTATCAAGGGTTGCCACAGCGGAATGAACCACCAACTATTCCAGCATATGTTTTACACAGCGAATGCCCTTCCAGCTGCAACCCAGTACTGGGAAACACCCATACACACTTATTCACAGATACACACTCATACACTACGGCCAGTTTAGTTGATCAATTCCCCTATAGCGCATGTGTTTGTATTGTGGGGGAAACCGGAGCACTCGGAGGAAACCCACGCCAATTGTTTGCCAATTTGCACCAGAGAATGCACAGTGGAGAGAAACCCTTCCAGTGCCATCTGTGTGGGAAGAGATTCGTTCACTCTAGGACAGCAGATGTTCACAGAAAGAAGCATTGCCCAAAACTGAAGCCTGTGCACTAGTTGTTTTACATAATGAATTATTATGTTTAAAAACAGTTGTGTGTGTGTGTGTGTGTGTGTGTGTGTGTGTGTCAGCAGTGTGTGAATATCTCCAGCAGCCTCTAATGCTAAACATGAATGAATTGTGTTTGTTCTAATCAGACTTGATAGAACAGTCTGCAGAAACACTTTGATTGACATTCTCCCTTTGTACGTGTCATCAGAGGGGGAAAGCCCCGCCTACTAGTGACCCTCATTAGCATAAACAGCCCTGAGTGAGAAGCAGCCATCCATTAGCCATTAGAGTTTTGAGCTGGTGAAGATAATGTCAGCTAATATTCAGAGAAAGAAGCAAATGCACAAATAAAAAATACATAAATAAAACTTGCAGTATTAAGTGCATAACTAAAATGCATACATTAAAAAATGCAATAATAATAAATGCATCAATAAATCCTATAAATAAATGCATAATTAAATAAATGCAAATAAAATGAATAACTTAATAAATGCATATAAAATGCATAAATAAAAAAACCTTATAAACAAATGCATAAAAATATGCGTTAATAAATAAATGCCTAAATAAAGTGCATAAAATGCATAAATTAAAAAAATAATGCATTAATAAATAAATGCAAAGATAAACCCTGTAAATTAATAAATGCATAAATAAAAAATGCATAAATAAAAAATCCATTGTTAAATGCATAAATTAAATGCATAAATTTAAAAAATAATGCATTAATAAATAAATGCAAAAATAAAAACTGCAATATTAAATAAATAAATGCATAAATAAAAAATATAAATGCATAAACTCTATAAATAAATAAATGCATAAATAAATGAAAAAGCATAAAAAACAATGTTAAATAAATAAATGCATAAATTAATAAAATTCATTAAATAAATGCATAATAAATAGTTAAAGATTTTCCGTTGTATATGGGCGTGTACAGAAGTCAGCTGTTTTCGGGTTAAATTAGCTATGTTCGATAACACAACGATTTCCTTTCAGATCCGATCCGATGTGAAATGTAGGCTGGTATTGGCGATACCGATCAAATACCGATACTTTGTGCATGTACACCTCATGTGTCTAATAAATGTAAAACAGTAGTGCATTTCAAATCAGCTTCAAAACTAAGTATTTTTTAATTTTATTTGTTACAAACCTGGAGGTATATTGAAGTAGTGGCCTAATTTACAACATAGTCAAACAACAGAAAAAACAAATACAGGATACGATCATATAAAATAGAGTTTCAAGCAAATATATATATTTATATATGTTGTTGTTTGTGGAGCTGAAAAGAGGTTGTCTTAACAAGAAAAGTATTAACGACATAATTGAGTGTAAAATATTATATTTGGCAGCAGTGCATCACCATGCTTTACCACTGGAAGTAATTTCTCATGAATTTAACACGACGACTTTCTCTAAAAATAAATAAAGTCAAGAAATCTTCCTTGGAGACTTTTATTTTGAACGCGCGAGCTGCGGGTGTTCGCGGAACGTCATAAGGTCTGCGACCGCGCCTTCTCCTGTGTCTGCCGAATAAAGGTCTGTGTTTTTGTACATTTTAGCGGTGAAAAACAGTGCAAATCCTCCACACTCCATCACTCTTTTAACTCCGAAATCACAGCAGCATTATTAAAGACGGTCTGCAGCAGTCGTATTTGATGACTGTCGACGTTTGAGAGTGTTTGAGAGTGCTGTCGACAGGTCTGTGGAGCGAGAAGGCGAATATGTGAGCGCTGTTTTCTTTTTAAAAGCTGTATGCTGGGTGTTATGTGCTTTGTGTTGCTGTAGAGTGGATCACAGTGACGGATGCGCTCCTCAGTTTGCTCTCTTGTGTTGTTGTTGATGTCAGATTAATCGCGGAAGAGCTGGAAATGGACTACATTAAAGTGGAGATCGTGGATGTGACTGATCTGGAGCCTGTCAGAGTCAAAAGTGAGGAGGACAGCGCAGAACGAACCGGTAATATAGCACATCACATGAAGCTGATGAGGGATTATAACGACTTATAATCATCCTATGAACAGATCTGTCTGTAAAGACACCGCAGACATGATGCTGTATTATAGTCACAGTTATATCTGCAGAATTATAACAATCATTCATTCTCCTTCAGCTTAGTCGTATTTATCAGGGGTCACCACAGTGGAATGAACTGCCAACTACTAAAGTATATGTTTTACACAGCAGATACCCTTCCAGCCAACACCCAGTACTGGGAAACATCCATTCACACACTACAGCCAGTGTAGTTGATCAGTTCCCCTATAGCGCATGTGTTTGAACTGTGGGGGAAACCGGAGGAAACCCACACCAACACGGGGAGAACATGCAAACTCCACACAGAAACACCAACTGACCCAGCCGAGACTCGAACCAGTGACCTTCTGCATGTTCTCCCTGTGTTGGTGTGGGTTTCCTCCGGTTGCTCCGGGCTGTAGTGTATGAGAGTGTGTGTGTGAGAGAATGAGTGTGTATGGGTGTTTCCCAGTACTGGGTTGCAGCTGAAAGGGCATCTGCATATGCTGGAATAGTTGGCGGTTCATTCCGCTGTGGCGAGCCCTGATGAATAAAGGGACTCAGCTGAAGGGAGATGAATGAGGGCTGTTTTTTCTTCACTAGTGTGTTTGTTAACTCATCTCTCCCTCTCTTCTCTCTCTCTGTGTTAATCCTAGAGCTTGTGGAGCTGGAGAGCGTGTCTCAGAGCGAGGAGCTGGAGGAACCGGAGAGCCTCAGCGCCGCAGAAAACCCGGATGATAAAAACCCCAGCGACGCCAAGAAGTCTTTCCCGTGCCCACACTGCGGGCAGCGCTACCGGCGCAAAGGAGACCTGAAGGAGCACATGACGGTGCACAGCGAGCGGCCGTACGTCTGTCTGCAGTGCGGCAAGAGCTACACGCAGAAGATCAACCTGCAGAACCACCTGCTGATCCACAACGGGGAGAAACCCTTCACCTGCCAGCAGTGCGACAAGAGCTTCACCCGCAAAGGAGACCTGAAGAAGCACATCATCGTGCACTTCGGCGAGCGGCCCTTCACCTGCCAGCAGTGCGGGAACAACTTCAGGCACCAGGGGAACCTCACCAGCCACATGAAGATCCACACCAGCGAGAAGCCGCAGCCCAGTCTGCAGAGCGACCAGAAGCTGATCCAGGTCTGCAACTTCAAGAACCCGGTGCTGTACCACGCTGGAGAGATGCCCTTCAGGTGCGAGCAGTGCGGGCAGAGGTTCATCCTCTCCGCACACCTCAAGAGACACCAGAAGTGGCACAAACACTAGATAGAGAGTGTGTGTGTGTGCGTGCGTGCGTGTGTGTGTGTGTAACTGAGGGTTTACCAGAACATAGTGAAAAGCACTGCTTAAAGGGACAGGACACCCCAAACATGAGCTATTGTTCAGTTTTTTATTCTGTTGAACACAAAAGAAGATATTTTGAAGAATGCTCTGGGTGACATAAACCTGCATTCTCATTTTGTGTTCAAGATTGTTTTTAATTACATATTTTTAGTGTAAAAGTTTTTACTTTAATGAAAATTTCAGTTTCATCTTCAGAAGATTTAAAGGGACGGTTCACTCAAAGTTGATTCTGTCATCATTTATTCTCCATTTTTATGATTTCTTTTATTCTGTTGAACACAAAAGCAGACGTTTTGAAGAATGTTCCCATAATTTATTGTCCTGCTCTGAGTGTCATCAACCTGCATTCCTATTTTTGTTCAACAAGAGTTTGTTTTCTGGGTGTACTGTCACTTTAAATGTTTTTTGCACCAATGAAAAGTCTCTAGAAGATTTAAAGGGACAGTTCACCCAGAAAACAATCATTTATTCTCCTGTTGAAGTTTCTTCTGTTCACCCATTGACATCCATGGTAATTTTTCCCCACTAGTCGTGATATCAACCAGCATTCTTCAAAATATCTCCTTTTGTGTTAGACTGAAGAATATTGGTCAGGAACCCAGTGCTGTACCACGCTGGAGAGATGCCCTTCAGGTGTGAGCAGTGCAGGCAGAGATTCATCCTCTCTGCACACCGAGAGAGAGAGAGAGAGAGAGAGAGAGAGAGAGGTGTGTGTAACTGAGGGTTTACCAGAACAGAGAAAAGCACTGCTTAAAGGGACAGTACACCCCAAACATGAGCTGTTATTCAGTTATTTATTCAGTTGAACACAAAAGAAGATATTTTGAAGAATGCTCTGGGTCATCTGCATTGTTATTTTGTGTCATTGTTTTTGGATGTATTACCTTTTAAAAAGTTTTTACATTGATAAAGTTCTTTTTCATCTCTAGAAGATTTAAAGGGACAGTTCACCTAAAGCATTAGCATTCTGTCATCCTTTATTCTTCATTTTCTGCACACTTCAAGAGACACCAGAATACACTAGACAGTGTGTGTGTGTGTGTGTGTGTGTGTGTTTTACCTGAACATAGAGAAAAGCACTGTTTAAAGGCACAGTACACCCCAAAATGAACAAATATTCTCCTGTTTTATCAGGTTTTTGAAGATATTTTGAAGAATGCTTCCATAATTGTGTTTCTTGTTATGAGTGACATCAACCTGCACTCTTATTTTGTTTAACAAGATATTTTTTTTCCCAGATTTTGTTCATTTTTAGGTGTCACTTTACTGTCACTTTAATTTTCTTTGCATTGATCAAGAGTTCAGGGTTAGAAGTGACCAGAGAGAGAGAGAGAGAGAGAGAGAGAGAGAGAGAGAGAGAGTGAGTGTGTGTGTGTGTGTGTGTGTGTGTGTGTGTAAATGAGGGTTTACCAGAACAAAGAGGAAAGCACTGCTTAAAGGGACAGGACACATTAACTTGAGGAATAAAACATTTATTCTCCATTTGTTAAATGAGTTTTCCTGGGCTTTTGTTTGTTTGTTTACTGTGTTTTTTTTAATTGATAAAGTTCATTTTTTATCTGTAGACAATTGAAAGGGTCAGTTCACTCAAAATGATCATTCTGTCATCGTTTATTCTCCCTTTTCTGATTTACTCTCTGCTGTTGAACACTAAAGAAGATATTTTGAAGAATACTGAAATGAAATCTTCCATATTTTGTCCTGCTGTGAGTGACGTGGACTAGAGATTTGATTGTCATTTGTGGGTGTACTGTCACTTTAAGGATTTTGCATTAATGAAAAGTTTTTTTTTTATCTCCAGAAGAAGAGACAGAAATGACTTCATATTTTGGTCAATGTCTACTTTAGTCTTGTTTTTCTCGTGTTTGGGTGCACAGTCACTTTAAGTTTTTGCATCAATGAAGTTTTTATTCCAGAAGACAGTTTTAAATTCATTCATTCTCCTATTCTTACTCCTGATGAACCCTAAAGGAGGATATTTTGACTTTAATAGTCTTTTTTCCTTACTATGGGCGACATCAACCTGCGTTCTCATTTAGTGGTCATGTTTGGGTGAACTGCCCCTTTTCAGGTTTTTGTAATGATGAAAGGTTTGGGGTTTTCTTCATCTCCAGATGATTTAAAGAGACAGTTCACTCAAAAATGATCTTTCTTTCACCATTTATTCTACTATTTTCTGTTGAACACAAACGGAGATATTTTGAAGAATGCTGGGACGCTTCCAGAATGCTTTTCCCTGCTGTAGGTTGTCCCTTTACATTGATGAAAAGGTTCAGGTCTATCTCTTGAAGATTTAAAGGCACAGTTCACTTAAAAACGAATATTCGATCGCCCTTCAAATACTCAAAACCTTTCTTTCTATCCTCTGTTGAACACAAATGAAGATATTTTGAAGAATGCTGGAAACCTGTAACCATTGACCTTCTATATCACAGTAAATAAATACTATAGATTCAGGTATAGCTTCAACAAAACAGTGAAGAATATCACCTTCTTTCATAGTTTTGAGTGTACTGTCTCTTTAAGACAACGTTCAGGTCAATCTAATCATCACGTTCTAATGTTTGGTTAATGTATTTATTAACATGAACAATATTTATTCATTATTCAACCTTTACTAAAGCATTATTAGAGCCCACAGTGGCTGTTATCATTAGTGAACCAGCTAGCAATGTTCAATATGAATACTGTAATATATATTGTTTGTGCATGTTAGTAAATACATTACACTACAGCTCGATTCTGATTGGCTGATGAACATTATTTTCAGATAATAGACTCTGGTTTAACCCCATCAGGTGTGCATTATTGTCTAATAATTCAACAGCTCCTCAATTCCTGAACGCTCACTGTAAAGCAGCACTAAGACTTGATTTGTATTTACCAGCACTAATATGAGCAGTGCTCTTCCTTATGTCAGCCATATCAATGGTGCAGATTATTCCCATTTCTGTACTTTGATTTCTCAGCGAGTTGTTCTTACAAGATATTCACAATCCTCCATTAAACACAGTGCTGTTATTATTTCAGAGAGCCGTGTGTGCGTGTGTACAGACTGATTATTTGGTCTTCTGTAAAAGGTGCTTCTGTTGATTGAGTTTAAAGGCATTTATCAGTTGTTTTCTCCTGTTTGAAATGAATCTGTATTGTATAAAGTGCACAGAAATAAAGCAGAGCTGACATGCGGTCTAGGAGAAACAGCACATCTCTCTTAAGTTTGCTGTGGTGTTTAATTTGATTAGAGAGTCTCATTAAAGCACTTTTCGCTCACTTTTTAACTATATTCAACTGTGTGTTTGAACAGATGCACTAAACAAAAGACATTTCATCAATATCTATAATCATTCAATATTAAAGTTGCAGATCTTTTACCATGATTCACCCATGTGCTGTTCACAAGCTCTAATCACTGATGTATTTTCTCTTTGCCATGATGACGGCACATAATATTACACAAGATATTCTCCAAGACACTAGTATTCAGCTTAAAGTGACATTAAACTAGGTTAATAAGGCATGTTTTTAATATTTCTTTTAACTTTAGAGGCTTATTAACTGATTCAATCTGACCAGTTTCACCTATAACTGTCATTAACTTCCAGCTGCAGCTGTATCCCCTCTAACAACAACCCTGATATACTGTTGTGCTCTTAAAGGGACAGTTCACACAAACATAAACCTCCTGTCATCATTTATTCACCCTCAGATTTTCCTATAAATGCATTTATTCTGCTGAACACAAGAGATATTTGGAAGAATGACAAATCAAACAGATCTCGTCATCAGTTCACTGCCATTGTAAGGGGGAAATGGATGTGCTACTACTACATGAGTGTAGAATACAAGAGCTTTTATATTACAAACCCTTTAAAACACAAGCTTTTAAAGAGGATGCTGTTAATATCTCTGCGTAAACGCCACACAATGAGTGTTAAATGTTCAATAACAGCAAAAATGATCACAATAAACGAGACAAAAATGACAATGAAAGATGTTGGAAACCTGTAACCATCGACTTCCATTATAGGAACAACAAATTAGCATTGAAGTCAATGGTTACCAGTTTCCAACATTCTTCTAAATATCTTTGTGTACAGTAACATCAACACGTCACATTCTTACACAAATTATTTAATTCTCAACATGTAAACAACAGAAATAAACAGTGAGAAGTGGAGAATACTCCATTAATGTGCTCTAGAAGCAAAACCAGGAGAAATGACTCCATATTCATTAACAACAACCAAGAGATCAAGTCCGAGAGTCTTCTGAGAGAGAGTCCTGGAAAACACCAACAGCATTCAATGATCAGAGCGTTTACTGTGGATCTACAGAGTTTACACTGCACAAACACATCTCAAAGCTCTTAAATCAGTCAGCATTTTACTGAATATAGTCAAAATTGAGGGAGTTTTCCCTTAAAACAAGCTCAATAACCTGAAATCAGATTACTGTAATCAAAAACTCACTTCTGAACAGGATGAGATATGTGCTCGTCTAACTGTTCTTAAATCAAGCAGCAGTTTATAGAGTTTTAGTCTCGTTTCTATTCAACAGATCTAAGAAAGAAAAGCATTTTTGCAGTGTGTGTGTGTGTGTGTGTGTGTGTGTGTGTGTGTCTCACCTTCAGGAGGTCTGCAGAGTCACAGGAGGATCACAGCCGATAAACGCTCGGTTATCATACGAGTACTGCAGCAGTGCACTGAAACACGGCTCCTGAAACACACACACACACACACACACACACACACACACACACACAGTTTACACTAGTAATTTGCTCTCTTTTACTCTTAAGGACAGCTGACATGGTATTAAAGGTCATTTTATTTCAGATAAACAGCACAATGTTTTAATAATGTCCCGTTTTACTTCACTTGTGGGACATTCCACCAGGAACGTGTGAGCGGGCTTGCGCTTTAAGCTTGTCCTCCTCAAAACAAATCCAAAATCCAGCATAAAATCCTCCAGTTGAGTGTTAGAACACATGCATGATCCCGGTCCGCTTCTCCTCCATCAGATGGGGTCACAGCCTTAAAGGTGTGTTTGATGTTCAATTGAATGCAAATGTGACAGGATCATTTATTTCGAATGTTTTAAATCTACTGATGTGAATCAGAACATCTTACACCTGCTATTTCTGAAGATTTCCTTCTCTAAATAACAGTTTTTAGCATCATAAAACTATTAAAGCTGCAGGTTCAGTTGGGCTGAGGACAATTGTGATGAAGTTTAATTATAAACTAATGTGGAGCAGATCACCTGCTCATGATTGATCACAGCTGGTCCTGCATCAGCCAATACATGATCCACCAATCAGACGACTCCTGAGCCACTATAAACACCCTCAGTTCCACATCACCGCCATCTTCATTTAGAAGAATCCCTACTTCCACCCCTGCTCCTCCTCCTTTCCTAGATGGGTGGCACGGTGGTTAGCACTGCTGCCTCACAGCAAGAACGTCACTCATCAGCTGAGTGTGAACTCTTGAAGTGTTTTAATAAAGAAACATCAGAGAACCGAATGAAGGACATTCCTTTACAGAAGAGCTCCGAGATCAACCATCAGGCCCTTTTAGACACATGTTTGGGATGAAACACTTGTTATTGACTGTATTTATGGGTTTATTTCAGGGTTTCTGGTAGAACATCTCTTGTGTTCTCTTCATGTTGTGAAATGGATATCATATATGGAGATTTTCCAAGGTTTCATGTTGAAGTAAGGTGAGAACACGACTGTACAGACTGTAGACCCTCTCCTCTCCTGCTGAAACTACCATCACAGCAAACCGTCAGCTCTTCAAAAGTCCATCAGTCTGGCTGATTTAGGAGAGCTGTTCCTCATGGGGACATTTAGTGCTCACAATGTAAGATACACACACACACACACACACACACACACACACACACACACACACACACACACACACTGTTTACATCACTGAATAAAGTCAAAAATCAGAACAGAATTCCTCAAGGCTGTGTTCAATTCCTTAATCAGATGTGTTAAATGTCCCACATGGGGACCAGAAAAATGAACACACAAGCTCAAAACTGACTGGTATTGGACTGCACACACACACACACACACACACACACACACGCACACACACCTTGATGAGCACGTGTGGGTTGCCGATGACGATCAGCAGGGCTTTGGCTCGAGTGATGGCCACATTGAAGCGCTTGGGGTTGGACAGGAATCCCAGCATGCACTGCAGCTCTTCATTCAGCAGAGATTCATTGGAGCGAACCTACAGTTTAACACACACACACACGTATGCAGAACTGTGTGAGTCTCATTCAATGCATCTCATTCATTGTGTGTGTGTGTGTGTGTGTGTGTGTGTGTGTGTGTGTGTTACCGTAGAGAGGATCATGATGAGGAACTCCTGACCCTGAAACTCCTCCACTGAGCCCACCTTCACCTCACCCAGACCCACCCGCTGCAGCAGCATGCGGATCTTCTCCACCTGCCACACACACACAGGTTTGTTTCAGTATCTTAGTGGGGACATTACACAGACCCCATCATTAACCTGAGAAAAAAACAATGGCAGTCTGTGGCCTGACCAGAGCCCTAACCTGAACCCTCACAGACACGTCATCATCATCATCATCATCATCATCATCATCATCATCATCATCAGCTGGAGGATGTAGAAGCTCTTAAACTAGTGAGCAGCAGTTAAACATCCACACTAGAATAAGAGGACAGCTCAGCCCTCACTAGTAGAGAGAGTGAGTGTGTGTGTGTGTGTGTGTGTGTGTGTGTGTGTGTGTGTGTGTGTGTGTGTGTGTGTGTGTACCTGTTTGCGGTAGGGTGCGATGACGCCGATGTCCGCAGCAGGGATGGGGTTGTAGAGTCTCTTGGCGAGCTGACAGCAGTACATCATCACCTGCACCGCTTCTGCTGGGTTAAACCATGATGGGTTACAGCCCTCACGCATCTCTGAGCCCTGACACACACACACACACACAAACACACACACACACACAGAGGGGGGGGAAACCATTATAATGGCTGAGAGAGAGCATGCTGAGTATGTGTGTGTGTGTGTGTGTGTGTGTGTGTGTGTGTTTGAGAAAGGTCAGTAAGTGTGTGTGTTTGAGTTTGTATGGTTGAGTGTGTGCACGCTTGTGAGATTGAGTGTATGCACATTTGTGTGTATGTGTGGCGTACCCGGCCCCTATGGAAGATGAGTGGGAATCCTCTGGTGATCAGTGTGTGTGTGTGTGTGTGTGTGTGTGTGTGTGGCGTACCCGGACCCCATGGAAGATGAGTGGGAATCCTCTGGTGGGCAGTTTGTTCCAGTGGCAGAGCGAGTCGACGGCAGCTCTCTGCGCGCGCACACACAGCTCTCCAGCGTAGAAGAGACGCGACGGCAGATCCAGCAGAGCCTCATGAGAGCGGTAATTATACAGCAGCTTCGTCACCTGCGAGAGTGTGTGTGTGTGTGTGTGTGTGTGTGTGTGTGTGTGTGTGTGTGTGTGAGAGAGAGAAACATTTCTTCCACTTTCTCTATTCATTTTCCACATGGGGTCAGTTTGACCCCAAAGAACCTCAAGTACAGGGTGTTTTTCACACACACCTCTGAATCAACCGCAGTGTTGTGTGTGTTTACAGAGAGATTATTTAGAAAAGCTCAGAGTTTCATGACCCCGAGATGAAGGAAACATATAAGTCAAGCCTCCATTGGGGTGGCCCTGACAGTGTGTACTGATTAAGGGTTAAAGCAGCACACACGCGCACACACACACACACACACACACACACACACACACAGGAATATCTGCTCATCACAGACTAAAGGTGATGGTGAAGTAACAGTGTAATGCTGTGTGCTGACCAGCAGGGGGTTGAATCCTCTCTCTCCGCAGGCGTACAGTGAGTTTCCCATCAGCCTCTCCAGCAGAGACACACCCAGACCGAACACTGACGCCAGCCTGGACTTCACCACCGGGCCCAGCTGCTTCGGGTCTCCAGCCAGAACAATCTGCAGCACACACAGGCTGATGTTCAATCCTTTATCAGCTTCATCTTAGGTCAGGCAGAAAACAACACCGGAAATACAATAGAAATAACCCTGATCCATATAGATATACAGAACACAGCAGAAACCAGAACCACCAATGACTTGCCTAGTTACTCTAACCTGCCCAAGTGTGTGTGTGTGTGTATGTAAAAATATAAAGATGTACTGAACACAAAGGCAGTGGATCTGACCTGTCCGCTGGTCTCAGACAGTAAACTCAGAGGAATCAGAGTCTCAGGTTCAGTGGCCTGACCGGCTTCATCCACAAACACATGAGTGAAGTGACCAACACTGAAACACACACACACACACACACACACACACACACACACACACACACACACACACACACACACACACACACACACACACACACACACACACACACACACACACACACACACACACACACACACACACAAAGCCTCAATGCTGTCGTAGTCATTTAGAAACAAAGCAACTGACTGTTATCCTGAATGGATCATTGAATCACCGACTCAAATGATTCATTCAGAAAGAGATTCATTCAGGAAGCAAACAGACTCTGTTTGTTCAACAGAATTTAGTTTTGGTTGAACTTAAATGAAGATATACTGGGAAAAAATCCATAGTATTTTAGTTCCTACTATGAATATCAATAGAAATCATCATCATTCTTCAAAATATCTTCTTTTGTGTTCAACCGGAACTCATTAAGCTCTGAAATCACTTGATTTGAGGAGGAGTAATTATCTTCAGTTTATGTGTGTGTGTGTGTGTGTGTGTGTGTGTTTGTGTTTGTGTTTACCGCAGGCCGATCTGGTAGAACATTCCAGCACTGGAGCAGGTGCTGACCACAATCCGGTGAAAACTGGCATGTCGGATGTCTTCTCCAGCTCGAGCGTACTGACGCAGCTCCTCCGACATGGACTACACAACACAAGGAAGAGGCAGATTTAGCAGACACACACTTCTGGCCTCGCTTCACTGCAGAACATGCTTTGAGCATATAAACTGTTGTCTTGTTTTCAGAAATAACGTCTTAAACTGAATATGCAGTAGTAATATTATCAGCTGGAAGCACATCAACACACACTGGTTCACACAGACTTTACTACAAAGTCTTGGCAATCATTTCATAATAATTTTAAGCAACCAAAAAGCTTTCTTAATCCACTTAAACTCAGAATATAAACCGTAGACTGAACAGGACTCATTGACTGAACAGGACTCATTGATTTAAACAGCAGCAGCAGCAGCAGCAGTACCTCCTCTGGCCTGCAGGTGGCGTTGACTCGAGCCAGACTGGCGCTGTGCAGGAAGCCGCTGTGATGCAGACGCATGCAGATCAGGTCAGCCGCACTGTTAGAGGGAGTACACACCAGCACACGACTGCAGGAGATACGGTGATGAACCTGCACGCACACACACACACACACACACACACACACACACGTCCGTACATATGTATGCAAGCACGCACACGCATTCACACGAAAATATGTGGATACATATGTGCGCGCACACACACACACACAACCTGCAGGATGGCCTCTATGAGTGTGATGGTCTTGCCGGTGCCGGGTGGTCCGAACAG
The DNA here is from genome assembly GCF_903798145.1 of Danio aesculapii. Classification (NCBI taxonomy): domain Eukaryota; kingdom Metazoa; phylum Chordata; class Actinopteri; order Cypriniformes; family Danionidae; genus Danio; species Danio aesculapii. Next base: position 281,097 of record NC_079436.1, on the reverse strand, counting down.
CACATACGGTGTGGGTCGACTCTCTCCGCTCAGGATGTGTCTGACGGCCTGCTTCTGCGCCGCGTTCAGATCTGGGTTAAAGAACTGACCTGGGTTTGGGATCCGCTTCTCTGTCACGCTCAGATCTGAACACACACACACACACACACACACACACACACACACACACACACACACACACACACACAGGACATTAATGTTAATTGACATGGTTAACTACGGAGGCTGAGAGGGCTCAATGCTCTGCAACTGAAGAAAACACACACAAGTAGAAAACCAGCAGCAAATGAAAACATCCTCACGGGCTTGTGCTAGTGCTGCTGCTCAAGTGTTGCTAACGCTTCATCAGCAAAGACATCACAGCCAACAGCGGAGATGCATCTAACACACACACACACCCGTGACAAATTATACGCAAGCTGACAGCGCCCCCTACTGGCCTGCAGACATAACAGTGTTTTTGACAGACGTGTGTAAATGTGAACGTTTGCTTTCTTCAAATATCACCATCGGCTCATGCATTTCAGTTTGGCCAATATTTTTTGGGGGGGGACTTTTATTTTGACGGGACTAAGACGAGCAGAATTCTCTCTCTCTCTCTCTCTCTCTGAATGTAATGATGAATTCAATTGAAATCCATTATTATTGGCCATCCTGCTTTCCAAGATATCAGCCTCCAGAAAAGCCAAACATGGGTCAATAATCAACATGATGGGTTTTAAAAATGCCCCAGAAACAGATTCTAGTCTGACGAGGAAATGAATCCACAACACTGAACACCAGAGGCTGAAGTTAAAGACAGCACAACAATATTTCACTTGTGGTTTTCGCAGTTACCTGTTTTAGTTTGTGTGGCCACAGACACCATCTCTGCGGTCAGTGTTGAGCCCATCACTGCCTGAGTCTGCTCACTGTCCTGAACACACACACACACACACACACACGTTACAGTAGAGCTGAATAACGTGGAGAATAAGACAATCATACATGTGTTCATGTACAGTGCTCAGTATAATAGAGTTCACCTCATGTTGTAAATGAATGTTTCTCCATGTCTCAGTGAATATAGGCAGTGTATTTCAGTGCATTTAAACACAACAGATTTATTGAAACGTGTGCACCAACATATGCTATCAGTTTTTATTTAATAAAATACAATATTATACTCGCATAAAATGCTAAATAAACATTAACAAAACATATTTAATTATTAGAAACTTAAGGATAATTTTAAAAATCGTTTTGGCACAATGGCGGCCTCCATGTGTGACACCCCCCTGTACTGCATATACTGCATACCCCCTTGTTGCGCCCTTGAGCATAACAGACGGAGCGAATCATTGTCATTTAGGAAGATCACGTGTGTGTGCGTTTGTTATAATACAATCAACAGTGCAGCTCTAAGCTCTCTGTGTGTGTGTGTGTGTGTGTGTGTGTGTGTTCACCTTCAGCTCCTCGTCCTCCTCCTCTTGCAGACCCCACTCTCCACTCCACTGAGGCGCCTGTAGCTGGAGCATGCTGGGAAATAAAACTCAACACAAGAAAACACACACAACCTCAACCACTGCTGCTCCACAAACCGGCACACAGCCTCAAACACACTCACGCAGGTCAGTGGTCTTGACAAACCACCTGTAAAAACACTCTCCACTGTCTGATGACAATGACAGCGTACAACACACAAGCTCTTACTGTTCTCTCCGAAGTGTTTGCTTTGCTCCAGAGCGCAGTGGCATCTCCTCATGGTCAGCCTGCACAGAGAGGGGCAGCAGTGACATTCTTCACATTATTAGAGTTATGATGAAGATGAAGATGATGACCAGTGTTGGGGAAAGTTACTTTTGACAGTAGAGCATTACAATAGCGAGTTATTTCCCCACAAAGTAACTAATTACATTACTGGGTTACTCTTATGGTCAGTAATGCCTTATATTACTTTAGAGTTACTACAGCTTCATTTAAATAAGTGTAGGATCAAACTATAGTGTGAGAACTCTCTCTCCACATGCTGAATACACAGATTAATGAACACATGTACAGTCATGTTTTGGTGTTATTAGTGAAGTAAACTCACTCTCCATTGAGATACAGTGGCGGCTCTAGACCAGAGTCATTGGGGGGCCGGGCAGGGGCCACTTGTACTTTTAGGGGGCACACTTTAACATGCATCACAAACTACTCAAACAGTTATTCAAAGTCTAATTAAATGACTTGAACTCTAAATAATCGTCCATGTTCATTTGTTTGACGAGTCTCTTTGTATTGTAGGATAAAACGTTTTTAACATTTAAGTACATCAAGGATTTGCACCTGTAAATTTAACTTAATGTTTCCCAAGTGATCTTTAACAAACCAAGGAGATGTTCACAGTACTCCCTATAAAACTAAAATAATTCATCTGGAGTCATAATAAGTCTTATTTCTCACAGTTTGTAATGAATTAAAGCAGTTTATAATTAAAAATAAATATTTAGTGTGTATGTTTAATTGTCTACATAACAAACCAGTTCTACAATAACTTTAATTATTCTAACTTTCCCAGTTAACCTAGTGAAGTCTTTAATTTACTCTGTAATACAGCGGTCTTGCAAAATAACTAGTCAGGTATTATGCACTGACGGTCACCATGGGAAAGACAAAAGTAGATATTAGAAATGAGTTAAACTATGTTTAAAAGAGTGTTGTAAATAAATCATGTGTTGAAGACTCCTGCTGTCACGACTGAAAACACAAAAGAATGAAGGCAAAACTAAACGAGCTGAGTATTACATGAGCGTGACTGAAAACTGCATTTGCTTGTTGACACAGGGGCACTGGCCCCCCTTAGAACCACCACTGTTGAGATAAAGACTGCAGTAAAGCCTAAGAGTGCTAACATGAACTCATTTCTCAGGCAAAAACAGATTTTAACTGTTTAATAACTAAATGAACAGTAAGAGGATAAAACACCCCTAAATCAGAATATATTTGAGCTTTATATACTGAATAAATCGCTTCACATGGCCTTAAATTTATAAATCGTTTCCCAAAAGAGAACAAAATGGTATGATGAGTGCGAGCCGACTGCCTGTTCCCTCACAGCACGCTCCCTCAGAGTGTGTGATTCAACATAAGGTCATGTTTATTCTGCGATAGATTTTGTAAAATCTAAATAAGCAAGGTAAAGTTACTCTCATTACATTTACAAAATAAAAGAAACTCAAATAATATGACTTAAAGGAATGCGTTACTTGTTACTTTAGAATAGTAATATTATCATGTACTTATAACACGTAACCCCCAACACTGATGATGATGATGATGATGATGATGGTGATGGTGAGCAGCACCTGTTGAAGCTGAACTCCACATCCAGAGGCTCTCCCAGATAACTGCTCTGAAACTCTGCATTCACACGCAAACTCACATCCTCATCAGAGATCTGCACACACATCATGACGGACAGCTGTCAATCACAGATCATGAGGAACACAAGAACCAGCAGTGAGCAGTGAGTGCTGGATGTGTTTAGAGCTGTAATTTCCAGCATGTGCAAGCACAAACTCTGCTCAACACGGTCTTCAACACCAGCCAGATGCATCTTAAAGTAAAACATTAAATGAATAAGCAGCGAGCGGTCAGATGTGCTGTACCTCTGTGACGTACGCGATATACTCAATCACAACTCCTCCACTGCACGGCTTCTTCAGGACCACTTTATCACCTACAGCAGGAGGAAAACAAGCCTGTTAGTGTTACACAACACACAGAAACACACTCATCACATGCACATGGAGATGACTATTGTGCACCATTATTAAAATCCCCAATCTTTGACACCTTTGGCTAATAATATTGACCTTAAAATGGCTTTAAAACTATTAAAAACTGCTTTTATTCTAGCTGAAATAAAACAAATAAGACTTTCTCCAGAAGAACAAATATTAGAGGAAATACTGTGAGAAATTCCTCAATCTGAGAAACATCATGTGGGAAATATTGGAAAAAGAAATACGCAAGCATGCGTGTGTATATATTTATTTTATAACGAGAGTGAATCTGCTGACCGATGAAGAGGTTGGGGCGTCCCTCCGCCAGTCCCGGCACCTCCAGGTGTAAGTACACCGCTCCTCTCCTGAGTATAGCGCCGGTGAGGCTGAACTCCCGGATCTCCCTCTCGGCCTGCAGCTCCTCCAGCCACAGCAGAGCAGAGAAACGCGGCAGCATCGACCGCAAGCTCAACGCCTGCGCAAACACACCACAATCAACACACAGTGATCGTTTTCATGTGACACCACAGCATCATGAGCACGCCCTCTGGTGGACGAAACATCTCCTGCTGACCACCAACTCACGTGCTGGGTGACTTCTGTTGTTTTAGCCCAAAAAACAGGATAATTATTGTGCAATAATAAGATATAGCATTACTATCTGATGAGAGACACGCCTGTGCTGTGCTTCTCATAGAAAGAACAAGCTAAATAATCTGCCAATGGGAACAACAAGACAATCTTATGTCAAAACTAAAACAAGAGCAATGTTCCTCTCCCGTTGGCAGATTATTTTACTTGTTTTCACAAATAATGAGTAAAAATTCTAATTAAAACAAGACAATATTCTGCACTTGTCTAGAAAATGCTTCTGAATTTAAGAATGTGTAGATATTTGGACTAGAAACAAGACAAAAGAGTAAGAAAATCATCTTTAAAACACCCAGAAGAGGCAAAACTTTACTTTACCTGCATCTTTTGCTAGTTTATCATGCATTTTTTTAGATTTGCTGTTTATGTTTGTAATGAGGCAACAAACACATGTAGAATATGCTGAATATAAGCGTTTAGTGCATGTTTATGCACAGTGTCATATCTCTCAGCTCTCACTGTCATATATCTGGAGCGAAAACATGATAAAAATGGCAAATACTATTGTGTTTATGCAAAGGCTAATAATTCATGCCTGTTTTCATACACAATGAAGCTTCAAAGTTCATCTGTCAGCCCCTTTTGTCGAGTATAATTAGAGTTGTTTAGCTCAGGGATGGACTGGCCATAGGGAGCACTGGGACATTTCCCAGTGACCTGATGGTCAATCATACCTGCCAATATTCAGATCAGAAAATCCGGGAGATATTATCTGGGGGTGCGCGAGGAGTGAAGAGCAGGAGTGAAGGTGCGCACGAACTGCAGAAGCAGGTATGGAGCAGATATGAAGATGGTTGTGCGGTTGGTTCGGAGCACATGGGGACTGAACCAATAAAGCTGAAGAGGGGGGGTGGAATTCCGAGAGTTTTCCGGGAGACAGAGCAATACGGGAGGTGGGTTTGAAATATGGGAGACTCCTGGGAAAAACGGGAGTGTTGGCAGGTATGCGGTCAATCATGACTGGCCTGCCCAATCCTCCAGTCCGCCACTGATTTAGCTTACATTTCATCCACAAGAACTCAGGAGGATTACAGACTGATATCCAGAATAAACCGCTCCACCTAAACAGTTCTTAATCCTGAAAGTTTAATTCACCTCGGCCAGAGCAGGCTGGACCACCAGCACATCCTTCTGGGCCTCCACACACTCTCGCAGCATGTGCGGTACAGCATAGTTCCCTAGGAAGTTCGGAAGATGCCGCCTTGTGAGTCTGCCAGAAATAAAACACAATCCAAGATGGAGTCCTGTTGACTTCAGCGAGAAAATCCTGAACATCTCAAAAACTGCTGATTAAACATTTGTAAACAGTATAATATATGCACGTACACACACTAATCTTTCAGTATTCTGACAGCATACTGAGACCCAATGTAATCTGAGTGCTTTCTAAGAGCTCGATTACTAGCAGACTTGATGACGAAGTGAATTTAGTGTCTGTGATCACTGCTTTCCACTTTACAGAATGAGGATCATACTATTTTACAGCTTTCTATATAGTGATAAAGGCTAGGCTGAGTGGTACTGCATTAGAAATATACTTTATTTTTATTAAACTACCCAGGAAACATCTAGCTTGATCAGTTTCTCTCTTGTTTCTCAGCTGCAGGGACGGTTGATGCCTTCTGCCATGCACATGTGGAGATTATGCACAAGGGCGCCCTCTACAGTTCAGTATGAATGAAACCGCAACTGCTGCATTTCTCTTTTATAAACAATAATACATATAGAAAATACTTTTGGACACATATCAATTACCGGCAGTCAAATCTTTGCAAAAAAGATCCAAAACTGTCCTTATAACAGAGTATCCCTGAAATGAAGCTGTGGACTGTGCAGTTCAGGAGCACACAGACAGAACGAGAGCGTGTGATTGGTCAGACCTGAGCGGCGTGGGCGGGGCTGAGACCGTGAGCACCTGCTGGGGCTGCTGTTGTAGCGGGGGGGCTGACGGAGAGCAGTAGGGCATGCTGGGATTGAGGAGCTGTTCCTCCACACTGCTCACAGACAGCTCCAGACGCCGCCCGATGGTGAAGGAGGAGAAGTGCAGGAGCAGCAGCTCAGTTGAGCGGCCCAGAGTCCTACACACACACACGGATACACAAAAGCACACATATGTGCGCGCGCGCACACACACACACACACACACACACACACACACACACACACGTAAATATTTTAATAACATAACTAATTTTAGAACATGAGTCTGATCTGCAGTGTGCAATAAAAAACAGGTTAATTAAGTAAATAACACCAGTCAGCAGGGGAGACACAACATGTTTGGATTGGAGTGATTATGGCATTATTTCAGTCAGTTTTCTTCAGCTAAATCATTTGTGGTAATTATGTAATAAAACATTTGACATTTATTATCCATTAAACTGGCAGGCTTTTATTTTGAAGACCACAGGAAGTGCCTAAAGTGCTTCCTCTGTGAGCAGTGAGTGAGTAGTGACGTGCAGACGCTCACTTTGCGGTGCAGCAGACGCGCACACACATCTTCTGTCCGGGGTGGATGTCCAGCGGCTCCTCCAGCACCTGCACAGGTGGAGCTTCAGTTCCTCCATCCACACACCTGCTGACGGAGCGGATGCTGAACTGCTGAGCGGAGTCCCATCCTGCACACACACACCGCTGCAGCTGCTGACGCTCCGAGCCACAGTTCCTGAGGCAGGAGAACACACACACACACACACACACACACACACACACACACATATGTGTAAACATACAAAAAACACACACGCAAAAATGTACAAGCCCAAAAACACACACACACACACACACACACACACACAAACAAGTAGACACCCCCAACCCCCAGAGTGTGTGTGTGTACTCACTGCACCCAGATGATCTGCTCACTGCAGTCTCCCAGTAGCAGACACACACACTGGTTCTGCTGGCTGACCTGCAGGCCTCCTTTCTCCTGCAGTAAAGCCTGAAGATCAGCGTCTGGCTCCTTCTGCTCTGAACACGGAGCACTGCTGGACAAAACACACACACACACACACACACACACACACACACACACAAACATACATATATACACACACATACATAATACATCTATGTGTGTGTGCGCGTGCGTGCGTGTGACCTGCGCTGCAGCGGCGTCATACACAGCGCTCTCCAGCTGTACAGAGACTGACTGCTCTCCAGGACCACCAGATTGACCAGATCCCCTCGAGACGGCCTGAAGCCCGGCGGGACGATCAGAGAGTCCAGACTGAAGAACACACTGTCCTCCACCACACCGGTGTTACTCCGCACACACGTCACACTCACCTAACAAACACACACACACACACACACACAACAAGTTTCACTATGACTAGAATCCTGTCAACTGCAAACGCACACACACTGCACATTAGGGCTGCACAATATATGGTTTCAGCATCGATATGACAGTGTGTGTGTGTGTGTGTGTGTGTGTGTGTGTGTGTGTGTGTAATCCTCATATAACAGGATCTGCAGTGTCAGGATTATACTTGATAAACAAATTTGATTGACAGATCAGGAGGCCAAACATCTTATCCACAGCTTTGTGTGTGTGTGTGTGTGCGTGTGTGTGTGTGTGTGTGTGTGTGTGTGACTGACCCCGTCCATGCGGCGATAGCGGAGAGGAGAAACGGCCCTCGCTTCACTGCTCCACTCCACCGGACACACCACATAATGAGCTGTTACCCAGTCACCCTTCATCGGCTCGAACCCTGACACACACATTAAAAGACTCAGTGAGGTATGGGGACCTGTTATGTAAAACTCTTTAATGCTGGGTTTAACCCCTGTAGCGTGTGTGCGTGTGTGTGTGAATATCTCCAGCCTCCTCTAATGGTCACTAACTGAATAGCCCTGCATTAGAGTTTTGAATCAGCCACTATGCTGACGCAAAGGCATTTGTAGCTCCGCCCTCTTCTGAAAAGAGCAGAATCTCATTCGCATTTAAAGCGACAGTCACCAAAACAGCACCATTAGGATCAAAGCCTGAAAGAGTCAGTTTCAGAGCGAACATTATCTGTGTGTTGAATATTATCTACTCTATCTTACAGCATGCTAATTCTCTTGTTTACAGTGTGATCGAAGTTAGTGCTAGTTCTAGACGTGTTTGGAAGCAACTTGTAACACTTCAATGATATTTTAGCAAATTAAAAAAAACTACTCTAAATAAAGATTTGTTCGTCTGAGACTGCAAAATGATCAAACACTCATCTTGCCAGCATCTGTGCTTGCAATTAGGGCTTGACCAATCAGAGAACGGCATGCAATACTCATGTAATCGACCAATCAGAGAGCAAATGAATAGCCATGCCTCTACTTTAAAGAGTTTCAACACAAACCTTCACACAGAGCCGATCGAGGGAAGTACGTTGTCTGGTTTATATATCCGCCATCTTGATCACATGACGTCACCGTTCCAATCAGAGTGCGCAGTTTGTCCTGACTGACAGCCTCTGATTGGCTGCTCTCCCACGAGTCCTTGTCCCGCTCCACCTGCACAAACAAAGTGTTGACAACTTAGCGATTATGTTACCCTAGCAACAACTGATATTGTTGATATTGTTAGAATTGTAATATTTAATCATAAGCTGCATCCGAAATCTAATACTTCCATACTATATAGTGCGCTAAACACAGTATGCGAGAAGTTTGTCTGAATTCGTAGTGTTCGAAAATCAGTACGCGAGACGTACCCGGATGATCTACTACGTCCGACAAGATTCTGAAGTGCGCATCGGATGGACGCTACACTATCCCGCGAGAAAATTCATGAATAGGAGGGAAGCGACGCCACTGGCGCAGGTATGTCGCGTGATCTTGACAAAATGGCGGATGTAGTACGTCCGAGATCTTTACACTGCTCACATTCAAATAGGAGCGTACTTTTTTAATGGCAGAGTAGTACAATTAAATTCAAATGCAGGTATACGGAGTAGTAGGCGGTTTCAGACGCAGCCACATTGTGATATTCAGGATGTGTGAAGTCATACAGCTCCAGATAACTGGAAACAGTGAGCGCTAGTCTCTCCTCCATCTTTAAAATAGTCTGTAGTCGTCATGACAACACAAACACTGCTGTCACCACTGCGGAAACCCCGCCTCTGCTTTCAGTTGATTGGAGAATGAAGACGACACGACTGACATGAAACTCCTACTGCTCAAAGTCGACTTGATCAACTGCAGGTGAACGGAGCGCTACGCCAAAAACACAAGGGGCGTGGTGTGTAATGAGTGCGTGTTCACCCGTATGGCCCTCCACTGTCCGTGTTCCCCGTCCCGCACTGCTAGCGCCTGCACAGTGTCTCCCACCGCCAGCGCAGCTCCTCCTAACACTGCAGCCGGACTGAAGAACACCGAGTGATCGATCAGACCATAATCCACACACAGGTGAGTCACGACACCAGTGCGCACCTGCCGGATCTGAGCCACACCTGCAACACACAATCACAGGTACACACAACAGATAAACAAACACAAGATACACAGAGAAACATACACCACACACACACACACACACACATAAACAAAAACAACAATCACAAACGCACGACAGACACAAACAAACACACACACACAAATCACAGAGACAACCACACACACACACACACACATATAAAGAAAAACAACAAACAATCACAAACACAGGGCAGACACAAACAAAAACAAACACACAAACAAACAAACAAACAAAAACACACACATACACAATCACAGAGACAAACATCACAGACACACACACACACACACACACACACACACACAACTCAGACTCTCCAGACCCCCCTCTCTCTCTGCTCCCGACAGCCGGGCTCCGCGCACTGACCGTCGGGCATCAGATCCTCCCGCAGCCGCTGCTCCTCCTCCTGCGCGCGGCGCCACAGCGGCCAAAGCAGCCGCGACATTAAACACTGCACCACACTCACCATCCTCACACACTGATGAAGATGAAGATGTTTAAAGCTCCAGAAGAAGAACACAAACCTGACCTGACGCGCGCACGCACAGATAAAACACCGGCACGTGTTACCTGCTCACGCCTGATGAAGAGCACGCCGGTGACACGTGACTCTCCACGCTACTCCGCCCTTTATAATTAGAAATTGACTTTTTGGAAAATTATATATTTAGCAATTTATAAAAAAGAAAGAAATTAAAATTGACTTATTAATATACAAATATAATCATTGCCGCCATATTGAAGTGTCGCTCCAAACGGAAGTGCTCAAAATGGCCACATTGAAGGGTGATTTAGAAGGATTTGGGGGGAGTGGTGCATGCTTATGACTGCGTGAAATGAAGACTTGGGGGGGGTACTTATGATCACGTGAGGTGATGAGGGTTGTGGGTGCTTGTGATTGTGAAGTGATTTATTTGCCGGCGGTGTTAAGGCTCAGGTGAGTTATGATTGCACAAATTGTAGAGGGGGGCGTGGGGGTTGGAGTTGAGAGGGGGGGTGACCAAACGGGGTCTGCTATCCTAAGCCATTGGCTATTAGTCATGTAGGGCGGGGCTATCAGTCCTTTAGGGTGGTGTTATTATTCATTTAGGGCGGGGCTATCAGTCTTTTAGGGTGGTGCTATTCTTCATTTAGGGTGGGGCTATCATTCCTTTAGGGTGGTGCTATTATTCATTTAAGGCGGGGCTATCAGTCCTTTAGGGTGGTGCTATTCTTCATTTAGGGTGGGGCTATTAGTCTTTTAGGGTGGTGCTATTCTTCATTTAGGGTGGGGCTATCAGTCTTTTAGGGTGGTGCTATTCTTCATTTAGGGTGGGGCTATCAGTCCTTTAGGGTGGTGCTATTGTTCATTTAGGGTGGGGCTATCAGTCCTTTAGGGTGGTGCTATTGTTCATTTAGGGTGGGGCTATCAGTCTTTTAGGGTGGTGCTATTCTTCATTTAGGGTGGGGCTATCAGTCCTTTAGGGTGGTGCTATTATTCATTTAGGGCGGGGCTATCAGTCCTTTAGGGTGGTGCTATCATTCATTGGTGGGGCGGCTTAATTTGTGCCGGAACATGCCGGATCCAGAACCTCTGAAATCTGATCCGGCATCTCATTTTACCAATCCCCCTCCTCAACTGCTCTTTTCCCCCATCTGCTGTTCACTTTCGCTTTCTTCTGCGACTCCCAAACCCTCTTCACTTCCACGACACCCCTCCGGCATCCACGAGTTAGGTACATACTTGACATCCACCACAACAACAGTGAGAGATGAAGTCAGGTGAACGTGTAAGCAAGAGTAGTTTGACCCATCCACATGCACAAACACAGCAGTGAGAAATGAACACCTGCTGGCTCTTTCACACACATCCTGTCAAGTCAATACTGTAAACTCAGTCTGAGAGTCATCTATGTCTGAGTTTATAATGTTAATCAAACTACAAAAGACAAAAGAACTCTGCTCTGGACTGAATAACTGCTGTCACCTCACTGCTGGGAAAGCTTTATTTGATGTGTACAGTACACTACAGTTTATATACTGATGCTAGTTTCTACAGTTAGATGGCTGAAAGCAGCTTGTTTTAGTGGTGTTTTTGCTATATTGGGTTCACTTGTGCTTTAGTTTGGTTTTGTTTTAACATACTGAACCATGAACAGTCTGTACTGGTGTATCCTCAGTAAACACTGAAGTGTATTGAACTATATATATTACAGCAGGAGCGTCCAAACTTGGTCCTTCAACACACCTGCCTGGAAGTTTCTGTTATTCCTATAAAGAGCTTGATCAGCTGGTTCAGGTGTCTATTTGGGGTTGGATCTAAAACATGCAGGACAGCGGCTCTCCAGGACCGAGTGTGGACCCCTCTGCATCACAGTATCTACCACTCTCTGCTAATGAATGCTCCAGCGGTACATGTAAACAGATGAACTGTAGTAAATACTGTAGCATACTTTAGTTTTTACTGCTGTAATCTGTGAGTAAAGTCTTGAACTACTGCTGAACCACGAGAGAGCAAACAGGTCCAACTACACACGGATCGCACTGCTTCAGGACATCCATTGTTTTTCTGCACACAAATATTCCAAGACTTAAAACGAAAAATATCCCCAGGTACACATTTGAAGAATGTTCATGCACACCTGATCAGAGCCATCTCTCTTCATTCATTCATTCATTCATTCTCCTTCAGCTGAGTCCCTTTATTCATCAGGGGTCGCCACAGCGGAATGAACCGCCAACTAATCCACCATATGTTTTACGCAATGGATGCCCTTCCAGCTGCAACCCAGTAATGGGAAACACCCATACACACTCATTTACACACACTCATACACTACGGCCAGTTTAGTTGATCAGTTCCCCTATAGCGCATGTGTTTGGGCTGTGGGGGAAACCGGAGCACCCGGAGGAAACCCACACCAACACGGGGAGAACATGCAAACTCCACACAGAAACACCAACTGACCCAGCCGGGACTTGAACCAGCGACCTTCATGTTGTGAAGCCACAGTGCTAACCACTGAGCCACCATGCCACCTGAGGAGATTAATTCAAAACAACACTAGAACATGTTGCTTACAGGAAGTGTGTGTGAGGCAGTGCATGTATAGCAGGGGTAGGCTACCTATGGCTCGGGAGGCACATGTGGCTCTTTGACCAAAATGATGAGGCTCTCCAGCGGTCTCCCTTCAATAAAGACTTAAAACTGTCACTAAAATCAGTTTCCTATTGAAAAATCAATTAAAATTATTTATTTATTGTATATTTTACAGCAAAATGAATAAGAATAAAGGACGTTTCAGCCAGTGTGCGTGTGCGGCGCTGTGGGCTAACTTGAATCGCGACACCACTGAAGGGCATGAAACTTACAGTGGTAACCTTGCAGCCTAAAACAGTGGTGCAAAGAAAGAAACTCTACAGGTCGTCCTTTATTAATACATGGACTTGCTCAACATGTGAAGCTTCATATATATCCTGAATGGCTCTTTAATAAAATGCATTTGCTAAATAAATCCAAATGGCTCTCTGCTGAATACAGGTTCCTGACCCCTGCAGTATACAGCCAAACTACTCAGACAGCTTCAACATTTCTGGCATTTCCACTATCTACAGTAGAAAGCAGACGTTCACACACTCTCAAACAGGAACATCACCATTCTTTACAGATGTCTGACGGTAAATCAGACTAAACCTTTACTATTTCAGGTCTGTTAGGATTACCTAAATCATCTGCTAAATGCCAGAATAATGAGAGAATTCTTTATTAATCTCTGGACAGTCAGAAGTTTACACACATGTCCATGGTGTTTATTTAGCTTTGCTTTTAAACTCTATAACTTTGCTCAGATGTTTTCTCCTTCCACAAGCTTCTCACAATAGAAGTTTGGCCCATTCCTCCTGACAGAACTGGTGTTACTGAGCAGATTTGTAGGCTGTCTTGCTCGCACAAGCTTTTTCAACTCCGCCCACAGATTCTCTATAGGATTGAGATCAGGGCTTTGTGATGGCCACTCCAAAACATTCCCTCTGTTGTACCTAAAGCGCATGTTAACTCATTTGGCAGTATGCTTAGAATCACGGTCTGTTCTGAAGACCCATTTTTGGCCAAGTGTTAATTTCCTGGCTGATGTCTTGAGATGTTGCTTCAGTATTTCTACATGATGTTCTTTCCTCATGATGCCATCTGTGCTGTGAAGTGGACCAGTCTCTCCTGCAGTAAAACATGATGCTGCCGCTCCTATACTTCACAGTTGGGATGGTGCTCCTAGACTCCTAAGCTTTCCTATTCGTCCTTCAAATGTAGCACTGGTCATTATGGCCAAACAGTTCAGTCTTAGCTCCATCAGAGCACAGGACATGTCTCCAAACAAGAGTCTTCTTCCTGTTGTAATTGAGCACATTGTAATCTGGCTTTTGTTGATTCTGGCTTGTTGATCTCCTCATGTCGTCACAGAAGGAAGCAGTGTGTTTGAGCTTTTCCTTCAATACTAGTGTACAGTTGTGCCTCACATTAACTCAAATGTTGTCAATTAGCCAATCAGAAACCTCCAAAACCTTGACCATCATCATCATCTGAGCTTTTCAGAGGCAGAATAATCTTACTGTGTGTAAACTTGACTTTCAGGAGGAGTTAGAACACTTCCTCAAACAATATCTCTCTCATTATTCTGCAGAACAGAAACACGTGTGATCATCCTAACTTACCTAACAGAGAATACGATTGGTCACATTACCATCTGACTCTTCTAAATGGTGATGTGCTTATTTATTCAGTGGATGTAAACTTCTGCTTTCAGCTGTATCCACCCCATCTCCCCCTTTCCTCCTTTACCAGGGGGAGCTCTCGAGAGCTACCTGATCTCGCACTCCCCTTACATGCTCATTAACCAGGCGGGAGCCCTGAGCTCAATTATCTCGGAGCTCAGGGTTCTGTCCCAGGACAGCATGCTAAACCTGCTATCATTATCCAGCAATATCTGAGTGTGAACTCTTGAATCTTTACCTTCGAGTAAGAGCACACAGAAGTCCTCTCATCAAGTTGCAAATAATGAGAAATGCTTCTTAATTAGGGCAGACTCGTCATGCTCGAATAACGGAACAGTGAGGATAAAGCAGTTAAGATCCGAGTGAAACATGAGGAAGCCCAGCCTGATCTCATGAGGAAGCGTAAGTATTTTACATGTTGTCAGTTTAGCTGCGGTCACACTAGAGTTTGAGCATGTGAAATTCTGTCGTAGTGCGCTGTGAAAAGGGGCAGGATTAAACGAGATGATTAGACATTAATAAAGCGAGCGATTGCTCCATTCTTTACACTTCTGTCCAGAGAGCTCACGTTTCCAGTCTGACGCATCTGCGTGCTTATGAATGGAAGTCTATGGGGAGAATAGTCCAGTGTGACCGCAGCTTCATTCATACCAGTTGAGTCGTACGAAAATGTACGATTTTAAAAAGGAGGCGTGGCACCCAACTCCGCCCCTAAACCCAACAGTCATTGGGTGATGAGAAAATCGTAATTAATTGTATGAATTAGATCGTATGAATTCTTACGAATCAGCCACTAAATCAAAACGTTACGGATTTTGCGTTGGGAAGCCTGCTGCTGTCAGATAGCCCATCAGGAGTTTATTATGTCTCAGCATCAAACCTAACATCTGAAGAATCCTGCGAGACCTGAAAACTTCTTTAAAAACTCTTGTAGTGAACTTTAAAGAATTTTCTTTGAATGTTTCTTTAGAAAAGTGTCATGTGTTCAGCCCCACGGGACTAGATAATTCTGTTTCTAGAATGTTTTAAGTGTTGTTTTCTGCTGTATGGAGGTTTGCACAGAATGTACTGTAACCAGTGAACCTCAGTGAACCACAGTAAGTCTGAGAATATAGAACTCAGACAACACAAGACCAGGGCCAGACAGAACCTGCGGACGTTTCTTACTATTTCTGTGCAGAATTGTGTTAGAAATCTGCAGATTAATGCAGGATTATTATGGGAGAATCATAACTAAAACCTTAATATATGAAATAAAAATAATACCTTTTTAACTGTTATTGAATGTTTACAATGCAAATCCAACTAGATCCACTTAATTTGGTAAACAAAGCAAGTCTCTCATATAATATCTCTACTGAAAGACAGAATATGACTGTACACACTGTATTGTACATAAATCAGATCAACACTTTCATATTAGTCAATAATATTACTGAAATTAATTAAAAAACTGAATAAATATAGATTTACACACATTTACACGAGTCAATAAACAGAATCAATGATGGGTTAAAGATCTGTGGAAATGTGAGCCTAGATATGGCCAATCAGTAACCAACAGATCCATCTAGAACAGTTTAACAGAATCAACACTTCTGAACTGTTCAGCAATATGGGTTAGCTGTCTTCCTCACATCATTAACATTTGTTTAATAGTTCTCCATGCTTTTATGCAAAAACTGAATAGTAATTTTAATGAGGAAAGTAAGAAAATAATTCCACTGGTTATCACTGGGATGATCAGTGTTTTGCCATGTAAAAGTCGGACACTTCATTCATGAGAAGGTCTTCAAAAGTCTTCATTTGATGTGAGGAAACCTGCAGAAGCCCAGACATTTACAAAGAGAATATTTTAGAGCAGTAATCACAACACCGTCACACCGTCAGAATCTTTACCAGCCCATGCCCAGTGGCCACTGAGTGTACATATGTTTATAAAAATATAAACCTGGCCTGGTTGGAAGAGGTGGGTTCAGGTGGGCTCAGGTAAAAAAAAGTCAAAACAACAAACATTTTTGTTGCTTTAACTTGTGAATGAGTGTGTATGGGTGTTTCCCAGTACTGGGTTGCAGTTGTAAGGGCATCCGCTGTGTAAAACATATGCTGGAATAGTTGGCGGTTCATTCCGCTGTGGTAACCTCTGATGAATAAAGGGACTCAGCCAAAGGAAAATGAATGAATAAACCTACATATTTATTATGAACTGTCAGTTAATGAGATTTGTGGTAGTTTAGTAACAACCTTTAGTGAACTATAAGTGTGACTAATGTGTGTGTGTGTGTGTGTGCGTGTGTGTTCAGTGTACAGTATAGTGATGAAGAGTAAACTCTTGTACAGGAGAGAACAAACAGGTTTATCAACACACTGTTCACACTGCTTCAGGGCATCAATTGTTTTTCTACACACAGGTATTTCAGTACCCCCAGGTGTGCATTTGAAGAATGTTCATGCATGCAGACCTGATAGCCATCAAAGAACACACTCTTCTGCTGTCATACGTGCATATTTCTTGACATTTTGACAGGTTGAATTAGCTGAACACATCAATGCAATGGAGAGATGCCAACATCTCGCTCCTCTCAGACTAGTCAGTGCACTCTTTGTGTAACGTGATCATTTTGACGATCGGCTGATTAATATACTGTATAATGTTATTTACTGTTATTATAGTGGTTTGAGAACATACTGTTATACATACACTTCCTCTTCTTCTTAGACTATTTTAAGAGCGCATCATCTCCTAGACTGTTCATACTACAACCACCAAACCAGTCCAAACCCCCAAACTATACTGAATTAAGTTGTGAATATATATATATATATCTTATCCAAAAGATCCGACTTACGGGTTTCCCAAAACTGTCCTGGAAAATTTGGAAAAGTCCTATTGACTTAACATTGGACCAAACTTTGTGACCTCCTAACTTTGCGCCAGACTGTCATACAGACTTAAGGTTGAGCTCATTTAACTCAGACTACCAATCTGTATATCACTGAGGACCTTTCCACTTACTAGCCACACGCTAGCAACCACTTACGGCACCCTAGCAACTGTCCTATAGACTTCCATTATAAAAAACCAATCAGAACACCCTAGCAACCGTCTAGCAACACCTTAGCAAACACCTAGCAACGTCTTAGCAACCACCTAGCAACGTCTTAGCAACCACCTAGCAACACCCTAGCAACCACTAAGTTGTTGTATTAGAGATAAGTTCTATTGATGACATATTATGCATACTATTGACATAACGCTTACAGTGTGTTATAACAGCTCGTCACCCAGTGATAAGCACAGTGATTGGGCTAAATTATCGTTACAGTGAGCGGCGTTCATCTGACAGCTCCATTTGCCACAGCACGCTCCCAATGGATACTGGAGAAGACGAAATGACCCAGCATCCAGCCCCAAATACACAACTCTCTCAGTCAAACTCCACGTGTCTTTACAGGAGAGAAGGTAAAGATCTACAAGTGTCTGGATGCCTACAGTGTTGTTCTGTGTGGTCATGAGCAGGAGATAATGATGACCAGATTCAACACTATGTAGAGCTAAACACTGAGGTTCTGCCTAGCCAAAGACAAGGAAAGAAGACGGAGCTGTACCAGACCTGGGTCATCATCAACAAGCAGAACGACTGCATTCTGACAGTCTGAGGTTGGAGGCAGAGGCGCAAAAATGGGGTATGCAGTATATGCAGTGCATAGGGGCGCCGCACATGGGGGGGCGCCATTGTGCCAAAACTATTTTGAAATGAGCCTTTTTAAAAGTTTCAAATAATATTGAATAAATAAATATATTTGGTAAAAAAAAAGTTTATTTGGCATTTTATACGAGTTTAATATTGTATTTTATTAAATAAAAATAATATAATACCACCCCTCCCCCTCCGTAGACCAGTTGATTAATCCGTTATTCTGTTACAGTCACTTGTTTAAAATGGAGAGAAGAATGAAGAGTAGTGCCCAAAATAGAAAAACAATGTAATGTAAAACAAAATGTAAAACAATGCCTTAAAATGAAATCTGCTATGTCAAATTGGATAATCAGAGATTGGTAAGCTTATACTATTATTAACATACTATTATTTACCTTCTGTTTTTGGGAAAGAGTTCATAAATCATAACCGCCACCTAGCCTGGGCTTTACCCAGGGCCGGAGCGAGCTGAACTCGCGCTTTAGACGAGCGGCGATCACGCCGCCCTCAACCCGTAATGTTAAGTGAAAAAGAAAGTTACCGGTTCGCGAGGACCGGGGGGTTCGCTGACGCCGCCCTCCCTATTCTGCCGCCTATACTGTAGATCGCCTCTGTAGACGCGCCGTTCCTGCTTTTACCAAACGTAAGAGCAGAGGAGGTGGTTTTGTCCAGACAGGGGGACACCGTGGCTGCGTCCGAAATCGCATACTTCCATCCACTAAAGTATGTAAAAACAGTATAATTGGATGGGCTAAATACATATACCTGGCGTAAGTCCATGTGACTTTACGGTAGACGTTTGATAGTCGCAAATAACTTTTTTTGTGAAGCATATAACTGACAAGCATACTGGGTCATATGATAACACATGTAAAAGTAAAAATCAATCAATAAAAAATACATTACATATGGGGAGATCCATCATATTTAAATAATTAGATTGTACAGATTATTTTTTATTATTATTATTATAAGGTTTTATGGCCTTCTTGTATCTTGTAATTGAGGTCAAATAATTATAAAATATTTTAAAATCTTTACAGAAAAAAATAAAGGAGGAAGTTATAGACATTACTTTAACCTGTATGTGAAATTTCCCAAGAACAATTATCAACTTCAGAGCAATATTGAGTGTATTATAGCCAGTTTTAAAGTAAAAAAAAAAGAAAAATGCATTCATCAAAGTTAGTTATTTTGTAAAATGAATTAAAAAGCAACCCTGAAACCTGTTTACAAAAATCATCAGAAAATGTACAAGTACAAAATAGATGTAAAAGACTTTCAGGCTCAGTGTTACAAAAAGAACATTTGTCTTTAAAATTTTAATACATATATTGCAGGGGTAGAACCTGTGTAATTTTTTTCAAATTAATTTCTTTTACCTTATTTGGGAGTAAAAACTTATTACTTGTTGACCAAATATCATCTACAAGAGGTAAAATAACAACGAATTCCAGTCAAACAGCCAAGTTTAAGGTGTTCATGTAGATGTAACTGTTTAGATTAAATTAAATAAACTGTCAAATCACACGAACAGTTGAGGTCAAAATTTAAGAAAACAATTTTTTTTATTTATTTCATTATTTTACCAAAATAAGAGGATCATACAAAATGTATCTTTGTTAAGTTAACCTGAATATATTTCAGATACAAGAGAAAGTAATTATTGGTTTAAAAATAATTAGCGCACATAAAAGTTGCCATCCGCTGCGTAAAACATATGCTGAATAATTTGGTGGTTCATTACACAGTGGCGAGTAATAAAAGGACTAAGCCAAAAAAAACAAAAAAAAAAAAAAATGAATGAATAAATAGTGACAGTGTGAATGTTTTTAATACTATATTTTTAATCGTTTAGTAGAATTTTTTTTTTTTTTTTGTTAAATATCTGGTCTATTTTCTCAGCCATGAAGATGGGGAGGGCAATGACAAAATAGCAGTAAATGAGTTCAGAGCAGGTGAAGAGAACAGGTAAGAAAGGGTCAGATTGTATATCTATTTTAGTTATGTTAAGAAACATTGTAAATTAAGTTATTCTAGACTTTGCTGATTAAATGTTATAAAACATCTGTTTTGTTTACTTAGTCATGAAGATGGTGAGGACAGAGAGCAAGAAAATGTAAATAGAGCCAGAGAAAAGAACAGGTAGGAATGGCCCCACAAAAAATAAATGAATAAATGGCAGGTCAGGGTTTTGCAAATTTAGGTATTGTTTGTCTTGCAATTTTATTCAGCAGGAAAATCTTGACAAGGTCTTCCCAAATTTAACAGTGGCATTAAGAGTTTTCCTAACAATGCCACTTCTAACTGTTGCCTCTGCAGAAAGATCTTTCAGCAAACTGAAACTTATAAAAACATACCTTCGTTCAACTATGCACAATGACCGCTTGTCACAGCTTGCAATCATCTCCATTGAAAACAATCTAGCAAGGTCAACCTCATTTGATGAAATACTTGACAAATGGGCAAGTACAAAAGCAAGGCATGTTAAAGTGCAGTAATCATTTAGTAAGGAAATTAAGAAGAAATTAATTGAACTTTTACAACTACTTGTTCAGATTTGTAAAATGTATTTGTTATAAAATATTGTTTACAGCCAGAAAACTTGTCTATGGACTTCTTTTATTTTTGTTTGTATTGTGTGTGTTTAGATGTGTGGTCTTGGTTAGCCCTGCATCCTCACAAATTTTGTTATACGTAAACTCTTAGGGGGTGGGGGCGCAAAACTTGATCCCGCATACCCCTCAGTAAATGTGCAGTTGCGCCCCTGGTTGGAGGTTCGATTCCAGGCCCCTGAGCAAGGCACTGAACCCCTAATTACACCTCGGGCAATAGCTGCCCATTGGTCACTGTGTGTGTGTGTGTGTGTGTGTGTGTGTGTGTGTGTGTTTGGGTGTATGCTCTTGGATGGGTTAATTGCAGAGATTTCAGGTATGGGTTACCATACTGGGGTGTGTTTCCCAAACAGTGATGTAACTCGCGGCTGAACTGTCATGGTATGATGCATCATTTGGGAAAATAACAATGCACTGACGAGTGTTTCCCTAAAGCCCTAGTTTCTCTGTCTCAGATCCATCGCTGGAACCACACTAGTTATAATGTAAAACGCCCATAATGATGCTCTAAACAGGGTGGAGGATCTACTACTGTAGAGCTGAATTATGAATCCAATATTAGTTTAGTAAAAACATGCACTCGCTCTCCATATGAACTGAAATATATATAAACAGCACATACAGAGCCTGTGTTTCCTTTACAGATATTACTGAGAACATCACATATCCTATTCTGAAACAGAACATCACTTACAAAAGCTGACACTGCTCTAATCTCATATAGAAATCAATCAATCAATAAAAATCAATCAATCAATCAATCAATAATGATTTATTAAGAAATTAAATTGAATATTTATTAGGAGATTTAAAAAAATCCTACTTTAATAATAATATTGATGATGATGATGATGATGATGGTGATGATGATGATTATTATTATTATGTAAGATATTGTTTATTTTGGGGTTGAAAAGTCTACTTTTACAATTTAACACGTCCACCACAGCAGAATGTTCTAACCAACAGGCCCATGTCATCTACAGTACAGACACTTCATAAATAACCTACTATACTAATGTTTTCAAAGTGCACTGCGAAGGGAGCGCAATAGTAAACATGAAGCTCGCTAAAACTGAACTGTAAAAATAGTTTAAAAGCAAATTACTGCTAAGAGAGACGAGATTAATGCTGTTTTAGTAATTCCAAGATTAAATGTTGGACTGTTCTAAATGAATAGGGCATAGGGGGGATAAGTGGCAATAGCACACAGCCAGGAACTCTGTTTCACAGCTCCAGAGGTGTAGTTTTAAGAGCTCAGGTTTGCGATGCAGTTTGTCAATGTTCATTGGAGTGATGGATTTGGGAAACAGCAAATCACCAAACTATGTCTGTAACGACGGAACTGGCGACCTTATTTGGCTAACGAGGGTTTTCAGGAAATGCACCCCAGGATAATCCTCACTTCACTTCAACATGACTCTGGGTTTTTTGTGCAGTTTGTCACTGGAATTTTACCCTTAAGGATTTGGTCTTTGTGTGTACTGAACTCTTCATATTCAGCTGCCTAGGTACAGATAAAGACAAAATTACTCTCTTCTGTTTTAAATATTTCCGAGATGATGTTTCTCAGATTGAGGAATTTCTCACAGTATTTCCTCTAATATTGTTTCTTCTGGAGAAAGTCTTATTTGTTTTATTTCAGCTAGAATAAAAGCAGTTTTTAATAGTTTTAAAGCCATGTTAAGGTCAATATTATTAGCCTCCTTCAGCAATATTAGTGTTGGATTGTCTCCAGAATAAACCACTGTTATACAATGACTTGCCTAATTACCCTAACTTTACCCTAATTACCCTAGTGAAGCCTTTAAATGTGACTTTAAGCTGAATACTAGTGTCTTGAAGAATATCTAGTCTAATATTATGTGCTGTCATCATGATGAAGAGAAAAGACATCAGTTATTAGAGATGTGCTGGAGAAATCTGCTCTCTGATAAACAGAAACTGGGGGAAAATAAACAGGGGGGCTCATAATTCTGCCTTCAGCTGTATCTCCAGACATGACACCTTTGATATGGTTTATTTGCCGTTGATCTGATCTGAGGCTGGGGTTATCAGTCAGTTGTTGTTGTGTTTCTGTTGTCAAATGACAATAAATGGCACTTTGCAATGGGGCATTCAAGACTTATCTCAAGGGTCTAACAGTGAAATCCTCATCAATTCATCCTTTCATCAGTCTTCTCTGTCCATACAGGTGAATGAAGGCCAGTAATGTGTATGAAGTTGTGTAATTTGAGCAGACACACTTACAGCAGTTCTTGCTAAATATTTTCTGGGTGAGAGATGATTGGTTAGACGCCTCCTGACACCCATTTTCAGTTCTCTTATATGCAAATCACACTGCGATCACACTGATAAATACTCCACAAGATTGGAGAAGCTTCCAAATCAGCTCACCCATTCAAACAGAGCACTTACAGCTCTGAAACAAGCCATGAGTTCCCCGAACAGCCACGCTGGATGTAACACCTGCAAACAAACCTGCCATAAAAAATGCCAATGCAAGTGTCATAAACAATCTAAAGCCAATAAAAAAGGTAAGCTGCCTGAAGACATCGCTGACACTGCTGCAGACTTAGCAGATGCAGACACTGGAGACGACTGCTGCGGTTTGGGAGACTGCCTCGGTGAACTCTGCAATTTCCTCTGCAGTTGTTTGCTCAGGTGAGTAACTTGATTTTATTTAGGGGGGATGTGGGATAGTTGTACCATGTTTCACCTTTCTCTATATATCTTTAAGATCTTTTAAAGGAGACCGATCATGCTTATGTGACTTCAGCATAGAAAAGCCGACCGTTTCACAGTGATATCTTACAGACTCTCTGGATAGCGTGTAGATAACTTGATCAATGCTCTATAAATGTGTGTCTGAGATGCTGAGATATGCTTTCTCATTCTGTCTTCAGCGATGTCAGCTAACTGGAGAAGCTGAGCAGATGCAGAGCAGGTGGATCCTGAGCGGTGAGTGATAACGTATTAAACTGCTGATGTTCTTCTTTATATGCAGTGCAGGTGCTTACAGATTATTCACTGAGTGTATGATACTACTCTCATACTTTACTCAGAAAACATGTGTCTGAAGGTGCTGTTGACTTGATATTAGAGCTGGACATAGATTATTTTATTACTCTGACTGTAATCTGGGAATAATCTAGATTAACATGGCTCATCTGAATTCTGCTGAAGGTCTTCAGAATATGTGTGCTTCCCAAATAATGACTAGAGTAAGTGTTTGAGAACGGGTTTCTCCAGCCAGGTGATGCATTAGACCAGGGGCATCACAAATGCATCACAGACTGCTGGAGAAGCTGATCTACTGTGATTATCAGTGATGAAAATAAATGATGATCAATAAGATGTGCTTGTGTTTACTCACTGTTTATTCAGTTACACATCAGTGTTGAGCTGTAGGCCTACATCAGCTCTAAACAGCCATTTCTGATGAGCTTAATCTGACTAAAGTCATCACTGAACTGAACAGAAATGGATTAAGACATGTGGAGTGCAGATATTAGAGGCGTTACTGAAGTACACACTGCTATTAAACTATTACCAAAATGACAGGAAACTCTTACAGCACTTCAGGTAAACACCTCCATTATATTATTGTCTATTAAGGCAAATAACTAGACTACAGATGTCCATGTCAGCGTCTTCACAGTTAGTGGAAGCTCCAGAAGGGCACTTGTTTGTCAGACGGCTCATCCGTCAGGTATACATCTATGCTAAAATATCAAGGTGAAAGTCTTCATAGCTGGCGTAGAATAGACCCAGCTCCCAACCCAACTTTGAGAATAGATTAACGGCCATATTTATTTTATAGTGCGACAAGAGTCTCTCGTTAACACAGCACGTTAACACTGATAACAGCCCAGCACTACTTTAAATATTCACTGAATGTTGATATCATGCAAAGAAAATAAATCTGATTACAGATAAAGTTCTGTGTGATCAAATGAAATGACGCAGGGGAAACAGAACACATGAAGAAAGGAAGGTGTAGTTGGGCAGTGAAATCTCTCAGTAGTTCTTCAGCACTCCTCTGCCCTTCCTCAGTGTAAATGAACATCAGCTTCACTCTAACATCTACATCAGCAGGAGTATGAACCCAATTCAGCAAGACAATGTTCCAAAACACAGCCGAGGAGACTCGCAGATGCTTTCAGAGAAAGAAAATCAAGCTGTAGGATGGCCCAGCCAATCACCTGATCTGAATCCAATAGAGAATAGAGACTAAAGCTCAGATTTGATAGACGAGACTCACAGAATTATGGAGATTTTGACACTGTTGAAGTCTGTTGAGCAATGCAAGAGGCTTCAGTCTCCATATGAGAGGGGTCTTTAAGCTGTCATCATTAAAAGCCTTTTATATATTTTATAAATGCTTTCTCCTTCTGTCATTCCACTTTTCAGATTGTTTTTAATTTCATGTTTGTCTTGTTTGGGTTTTTAATCAAAATCTGCTTCAGTTGATGTCTTTTTGTATATTTTGTAGTTTGTCATTTTTCCCCAACACCTTTCTATTGATAAAGTGTTCTCTTATAAACTCTTATTTAAGTGAAGATAACTGCTGAATAAACCTGATCTCTTTAAATGCTCTACAAATGAGCATTCATATTCTATATTCACTCAGAAACAGAAATTCCTCAGGAAGCGTGCTCATTTATGCTGAACACAGTACTCAAGTGATGTTTTTTGGAAGCTTCAGAATCATTTTGAGTATTAATGTTCCCTCTTTTCCCTCCTCAAGCGATCAATCTGTGCTGAGGAAAGGGTTTCTGGACACAACACAGCAGCTAAGACGAGTTCAGCTCCTGTCAGGAACATTATAAGCAGACGTCATCATGAAGACAATCCCAACCGTACAGAAGAATACAGCTTTAGCCATCTTTAGGATGGATTAGATATAATGCGTCTATATAACGTCTACATTTAAAGTCAGAGTTATTCACCCTCCTTTGATTTTTCTTTTTCTGTTTTTAATATTTCTCAAATGATGTTGAACAGAGCAAGGAAATGTTCACAGTATGTCTGATAATATTTGTTCTTCTGGAGAAAGTCTGATTTGTTTTATTAAATAAAAGCAGATTTTAATAGTTTTAAAGCCATTTTAAGCTCAATATTATTAGCCCCCTTCAGCAATATTAGTGTTGGATTGTCTCCAGAATAAACCACTGTTATACAATGACTTGCCTAATTACCCTAACTTTACCCTCATTACCCTAGTGAAGCCTTTAAATTTCACTTTAAGCTGAATACTAGTGTCTTGAAGAATAACTAGTCTAATATTATGTGCTGTCATCATGATGAAGAGAACAGACATCAGTTATTAGAGATGAGTTATTAACACTGTTATGATTAGAGATGTGCTGGTGAAATCTGCTCTCTGATAAACAGGGGGGCTCATAATTCTGCCTTCAGCTGTATATGTTCAATTCTCTGCAGTGTTTTCTAGTTAGTGAACATCCTTCAATGAATACACTTGACATTTGCTATGATATATGCTATGGCAGACAGATGCAACACCATTTTCTGCACTCATCTGTATTATTGTAAATGGACTGATCTTCTGAATCATTCATGGACTTTTATTGATCGTTGAGTTTAAATAAATGTTTCATTGGTGTTTTGTCTGTGGTTGTGTGGTTTCTATATTCGTCTTCAACAGTAAGACATCTCTCCATGTTTAACAAGATGATGATGATGATGATGATACTGTACTGATGCTGTAACTTTGCATTTTCTAGGACAATTAAACTGATTTCTGCCATCACTTTGTGTGTCATTAATGTTGTGTCTTGATTTATTGAATGAATGAATGGGCAGATGGCTCAGAAACAGCACCGCTAAATAAATGTAGAGAGTTAGTGTTGCTCATAATGGAAATTATAGTGATTTTACTGGAAACTGTAACAGCTTCTACCGGTAATCATGTGTGTTCTGTTGATGACATGTTAAAACCTAAAATCAAAACAAACTACAAACAACTCAGCTGTACTGGTTCTGATGGTTAAAATCTGACATTTGTAGTGGTATACTTTGGTATTTTTATTGCAAAATGAATTTTTTATGTAAAAGAAATATAGTGTAGTGTTTTTGGACCATACTATAGTAAAGAGTAAGAATAATCTGTTGTGGTGATTCTACAGTTGCTATGGTAACACAACAACTATAGTAACTGATCTGTTGTGGCGATTCTACAGTTGCTATGGTAACACAACAACTACAGTAACTCATCTGTTGTGGTGATTCTACAGTTGCTATGGTAACACACAACAGTAACTGATCTGTTGTGGTGATTCTACAGTTGCTATGGTAACACAACAACTACAGTAACTGATCTGTTGTGGCGATTCTACAGTTGCTATGGTAACACAACAACTACAGTAACTGATCTGTTGTGGCGATTCTACAGTTGCTATGGTAACACACAACAGTAACTGATCTGTTGTGGTGATTCTACAGTTGCTATGGTAACACAACAACTACAGTAACTGATCTGTTGTGGCGATTGTAAAGTTGCTATGGTAACACAACAACTACAGTAACTGATCTGTTGTAGTGATTCTACAGTTGCTATGGTAACAACAATAGTAATTGATCTGCTGTGGCGATTGTATAGTTGCTATGGTAACAACTAGTTGCTATAGTAACAAGACAACTACAGTAATTGATCTGTTGTGGTGATTAAGCTGTTGCTATGGTAACACAACTACAATAATATAAACAAATGAGCCAATACTGTACATGAATCAGACATCATAACGTAGAGCATATATTTAGTAAAACCACAGGCCACGACCCTCCAACCGTTTGATACGAGTGAAAGATGAGAGGAGACCCTGGAGATGTATATTTGTACTACTGCAGAATGAATGTAATGTTTGACGCAATCAAAAATACAGAAATAATTCAATTAAATTCAAAATCAATGTTTACCTTTTGACGCAATAAAAAACTCTAAGAGTCAATTTTTTAAATACCCAAATCACATTTAAAATAAGATCAAACATGCTTGTAATAAACTCTGTAAAAAATCTAAAAAATACAAATAATTATGAATAAATAATAATAATAACCCTAAAGGATTATGAACAGCATGAAATTCACAGAAAGAAAGCCCTCCGACTCCTTTTGTTTGGTGATTTGTCTTTTTAATGATTAGTTAATTTTGTCATGTACACACTGTACACCTCACTCTATCAGTGTGGATTATGAAGCAACTAAATGAAGACATTACTGCAGTATGAACACTAGCATGCCCAAAATAAGCACATCAGACAGATCCTCATCCAACAAAAGCTGTCAATAATCAAAGATTTGAGAACCACTGCCATGTCAGGCCAGTGAGTATACAGAAGCGACAGCAGAGAAATCACTAATATTACAGCTCTTCTTTCATGTTGTTTCTTCACTTCATTTATCAAATACTGCCGAATGCACATATGACATTTCTACAACTTTCTGCTATAAAGCATCTCTTTATTGTGTATATTCTAGGATGCTGGATATTTGATTGACAGAGCAGCAGAAATGAAGCGTTAAAGAAGGCGGAGCCCCAGAGCCACACCCACATAATACATCACCAGCATGGACCAATAGGAGCTTGAAAGGGTTTATTTTGAACTCCAGAAACAAATTCGTCATGGCAGTTGATTATTTTATTTAAGGTGCTTATTTTGGTAGTTTGGAGCCACATTTCTCATTAAAACACAACAGATGCTGGACTGTCAGTAATAAACATGAGTGTGTGTTCCACAGCAGTAATTCTGACATGTGTTTTGTTAGTTTAAAGCTGATCCAACTTCATTTTTTCCATGCATCACCTTACAACAACAAAAAATGTAATAAAATAAGGGGGTAGTTGATCAAAAAAATAAAATTAAGTCATTTATTCACCATTCACTATTCTCAAACTGGAGTTTCTCTTTTCTTCTGTTGAACACAAAAGAAGATATTTTGAAAAATGTTGGTAACCTGTAACCACTGACTTCCATAACAGTACAATAAATATAGAAATCAAAGTGTTGAAATCAAAGCTGTGTCCAAAACCGCTCCCTTATTCCCTAACCCCTAGCCAGTGTATGTCAGATGAGTGCATTTATCAAGAAAATGTCTTCTTAAATATATGAATCAAACATCACGTTTCATTTATTTATTCTGTCATAAACACGATTGTCATATATAACTGTGTGATGAATGTGTTTCTGATAAATGTTTGTTTAGTAAAACAAACTTAATTTGTCTCTAAAATTAAATGTTAAGATATTTTGATGACAAATTTGATTTGTAGCCATGTAGGTGAGGTCAAATAAAAAATAATAAATTATTAATGCTGTTAGCGAATGAAGCTTGCATAAAACCTCATTAAGGTATTTCAAATAGATTTAGTCACATGACCTGGGTGTTTCCAATAGCTTTAGTGATGTTACTCGGGTGACCAAGAACATGTATTCGAAACATCTTCATTTCATGCGAGCAAGATGTTACGAATCGCTTTAGTCACATGACCTAGATGTTTCAAAACGCTTTAGTCACATGACCTAGATGTTTAGAATCACATAAGTCACATGACCTCCAGGTTTCGAATCGCTTTAGTCACGTGACTAATATGTTTCGAATCACTTTAGTCACATGACCTAGACGTTTCGAATCGCTTTGGTCACATGACCTAGAGGTTTCGAATTGCTTTAGTCACGTGACTAATATGTTTTGAATCGCTTTAGTCACGTGACCAAGATGTTTCAAATCGCTTTAGTCACATGACCTAGTAGTTTCGAATCACTTTAGTCACATGAACTAGATGTTTCAAATGGCTTTAGTCACATGACCTAAACGTTTCGAATCGCTTTATTCACGTGACTAATACGATTCGAATCGCTTTAGTCACGTGACCTTGAGGTTTCAAATCGCTTTAGTCACGTGACTAATACGTTTCGAATAGCTTTAGTCATGTGACTAATATGTTTCGAATCGCTTTAGTCACATGACCTAGATGTTTTGAATCCCTTAAGTCACATGATCTAGAGGTTTCGAATCGCTTTAGTCACGTGACTAATGTTTTGAAT
Organism: Danio aesculapii; assembly: GCF_903798145.1. Lineage (NCBI taxonomy): Eukaryota > Metazoa > Chordata > Actinopteri > Cypriniformes > Danionidae > Danio > Danio aesculapii. The sequence continues at coordinate 251,106 of NC_079436.1, read as the reverse complement.
CGCTTTAGTCACGTGACCAAGATGTTTCAAATCGCTTTAGTCACATGACCTAGTAGTTTCGAATCACTTTAGTCATATGAACTAGATGTTTCAAATGGCTTTAGTAACATGACCTAAACGTTTCGAATCGCTTTGGTCACGTGACCTAGAGGTTTCGAATTGCTTTAGTCACGTGACTAATACGATTCGAATCGCTTTAGTCACGTGACCTAGAGGTTTCGAATCGCTTTAGTCACGTGACTAATACGATTCGAATCGCTTTAGTCACGTGACCTAGAGGTTTCGAATCGCTTTAGTCACGTGACTAATACGTTTCGAATAGCTTTAGTCATGTGACTAATATGTTTCGAATCGCTTTAATCACGTGACTAATACGTTTCAAATTGCTTTAGTCACATGACCTAGATGTTTTGAATCCCTTAAGTCACATGATCTAGAGGTTTCGAATCGCTTTAGTCACGTGACTAATGTTTTGAATCGCTTTAGTCACGGGACCTAGAGCTTTCGAATCGCTTTAGTCACGTGACTATTACGTTTCAAATCGCTTTAGTCACGTGACCTAGATGTTTCGAATCTCTTGCACTTTGGGATCTCGACACGGTGTCGAAAGGTCAGTTTTGCATCCGTCATTCCTAGCTTTCAACAGAAGAAAGAAACTCATAAAGGTCTGAAACCACTTGAGGGACAGTAAATGACCAAATTCCTGTCTGGGTGAACTGTCCCTTTAAGAACTTTAAAACAGCCCTCTCTAAACCAAGACTGACTTCTGTAGCATTTGTTTTTCCTACTATGGAGGTCAATGGTTTTCAACACTCTTCACAACATCATCTTCATTGTTTAACAGAAGAAACTCAAAGATTTGACTCCACTTGAGAGTAAAATAGTGAGTAAACGTCATCTTCTAAACCACGATCTTATAAAGCACTTCTCTACTGACGTTCACTTCCTCAGCATGGGGCAGTGTTTCTTCTTGTGCGTCAGCAGCGTACTCAATCTGCCGAAGCTCTTGTGGCAGGACGGACACTTGTAAGGTTTCTCGCCAGTGTGCACTCGCTCGTGCACCCTCAGTGAATCCATCGTGGTAAAACACAGCCCGCAGTGCTCACATTTATGCGGCTTCTGCCCCAAGTGGATCCTCTGGTGTCGCTTCAGGTAGATCTGCCTGGTGAAGGGCTTCCCGCAGTCCAAACACACGTGCGGCTTCTCTCCGGTGTGGACCTTCATGTGCTCCTTGAAGTTGTGCGGCCATAAAAAGTCCTTCCCACAGTGCGCACACACAAAGGGGCGCACAGTGGCGTGTATTTTCATGTGTTTCTGCAGGTGTCGAGCCTCGACGAAGCTCTTCCCGCATTCCTCACAGCGGTGTTTCTTCTCTCCAGAGTGCTTCTTCAAGTGGCCCACCAGATTCCCGTGGTAAATGAAGCTCTTCCCGCACTGCGAGCACACGAACGGCCGCTCCCCGGAGTGAATGCGGATGTGGATTTTGAGGTTTCCCTTGTGTGTGAAGTGGCGTCCGCACTGCCTGCAGGTGAAGGGTTTGAGTCCGGTGTGGATCTTCATGTGGTGCAGGAGGCTTCCTTTATGTGTGAAGCTCTTCCCGCATAGTTTGCAGGCGTGCGGTTTCTCTCCGGTGTGGATCCGCATGTGGTCTGTGAGATTGTCTTTATGGATGTAGCTCTTCCCGCAGAGCGTGCACACAAACGGCCTCAATCCCGAGTGAACTTTCTGATGGTTCTTCAGACTCTGCTTGTGTATGAAACTCTTGCCGCACTCGTCACACGGGAACGGTTTCTCCACCGTGTGTATGCGGTAGTGGTGCAGTAAATGATCTTTACAGGTGAAGCTCTTCTGACACTGGTGGCAGGTGAACGGTAACGGACACACTCCTTTTTCAGTGGTGCACTGAGGTATAAACACTTGTGTTTGAGTGCAGCTCTCTCCGGTGTGGTTCCTGAAGTGCTCCATCAGGTGCTCCTTAGACTCGAAGCTCCTCTTGCAGTCCAGGCAGGTGAAGAAAAAGCCGCATCCTGCTCGCTCGGCTCTTTTTTGCGTCAGGCTTTTACCGTTTAGCGAGCAGCTCAGATACTGCGGCTGCTCGTAGTCGTGAACATGCTCGTGTTGTTCTTGTCTTTCCTCCTTCACTTCGGTTTGTTCTGAAAGGAGCAGATTAGAATGTTTATTCACAAGCTGTGATGATAAACACGCATTAATAGCTGGGTTTACACATTGTATGCATCTTGATTTAAGCATTTTTAGATATTTGGACTAGAAACGAGACAAATACTTCAAGAAAAGAAGGTTTTGCAGTGCATTTCCATTAAAATATGGGAGTTAAATCATTGCACAAATCTGCAATCTTGAATAAAACGTGTGAATAATGCAGCGTTTGCATCTAATGATGCACAGAAGAGCATCACTCCCGCACAGATATCACTGAGAGAGGTGGAGTGTGCTGCACTGTTTGGATTCTCCACTGTGGTGTTGGTTCTGGGTCAGGCTCTGTATACTCTAATTCGTTTTCGTTTTAGAATGAAAACGATCCACGTCCACACTGGTGCTTCATCTAGCGTTTCTGAACAGCTGTCCGTCCACACTACACTGCTGAAAACGCACATCACGTGACCACACACACACACACACACACGCACACACACACGCACACGCACACGCACACGCACACGCACACACACACACACTGTGGCATCTGCTGTAAGCTGCTTGAGTGTATTCTCATGTCTGAGCACCAGGCAGTCAGCGGGAGCTCTGAGCACACCTGCATGGCTGGGAGCAGCCGAACGTCAGCCAGTCCATCCCAAATCTGCCGCTGGATCTAATCTGTCTGTAATTGTTAAACGCTATCTAAAATTCTGCAGAATTCTGCGCGCACAGATTTAGTGTGGGCCTAATTATAACTTACTGATTATTATATTCAGCAAAAGAGACCGCTATTTCATATTGAACCATGCATTAATATTTATTGTGTCCTTATTGTCTGACATTAAGCACATATACCCAAAAACACACAGTGAGCTTGATGTTTCATATCATCACTGATAATGAAAGGAGGCAGTGATGTTATAGGCTGTGTGGTTATAAATTTGCATACAGTGATGATGACGGTCATATAAATATGCAGCTACAGGACACTTCAACATCTTTACTGTCAGTCATGTTTAAGTTGTTAATATAAAAATTAAAGAGACAGTGCTTCATGTCAGGTCTTCATTTTATTGTTAAGATAATGAAATGCAGCAGGGTGAATGACGTTATAAGTACACTGCCGTTACATTTGAAGATTTACCCAACATGTCCTCCAGAGTTTGTTATAAACTTGCCAAGTCTGAACTGTGTTTTGTTGTCTGCTATGCCGTCATAAAGAATGAAAATAACCCATCGTAAAAGGCTTCATGAGCAAGCAGAAACCTCTGTTGGCTGTCGCTTCAGTGTGACTTCAGCTAATCAGTTTTGTCCAAAGCTAACAACTATTGCTCATGAGATCAACATCCAGCTCTGCAACACAAACACAATCTGCTGTAAGTGAAGTCTTCTTTCACCACAGTCATAATCCTGGACCAGGCCGTATCCTGAGCAGCTGCTGTGGTGGTCGTGGAGGAGTAGAGAACATGAGACTGATCCCTGTAAGATCACAGTGACAGATGAGTCTCCGCATTGATCCTGAAAGGACAGCCTGTCCACCAGCCGGTGACCTCTCCCACCTGCAGCTTCTCCACGATGGACGTCCAGCGCTCTCCAGCACCTAGACTGCAGCTCTACACAAGACGTTTGGCCTGAGGAGAAACGGTCCCGACTCCTCCAACTGAGCCCGGTTTCTATTCAGGTTTTTTAATTCTTCACTTTGGTCAATTGGTGAAGGTTGTTCCTCCACTATCGCCGCTGACCTGCATGGTTCGGGATCTGTAGAGCTGCACATTGATGGATTTGCTCTTCAGTGTTTGGACTCTCAGTAGTGATTATTAAACCACACTGAACTGAACTGAGCTAAACTGAAAACTGAAGTGACACGGTTTCAACTTATTATGATCTTCAATGTGAAGCTGCTTTGACAGAATCTACATTGTAAAAGCGCTGTACAAATAAAGGGGAATTAAAAAAAACTGAACTACCCTACTGACAAAACTGCTTAAACAAGTCTAGGCTGGTTGGCTGGTTTTAGCTGGTTGACCAGGCTGGTTTTAGAGGGGTTTCCAGCCATTTCAGGCCTGGTCATAGCTGGTCGGGCTGGAAAATGACCAGCTAAAACCAACTTGATCAGCCTGGTTTAAGCTGGATATAGCTGGTTTTGGGTGGGCTCACAGTCTGGCTAGGCTGGTCAAGCTGGTCTTAGCTGCTCATCTCCCAGCTTGACCAGCTAAGACCAGGCTGGAAATGGCTGGAAACCAGCCTGGAAGTGGCTCTAAAACCAGCCTGGTAGACCAGCTAAAACCAGCCCACCAGCCTAGGCTGGTTTAGGTTGGTTTTTTCAGTAGGGTACTGTATTGTTTTTAAATAGAAATATATAATGTTTTACAATTAACTTTTATTCTAAATCTTGGATCTTATTCTTGAAACAAAACATGAGCAGTGAAAGCTGTGAAGCACCAAAAGCGGCCCATAATGCATTTCAACACTAGTTTGGCTATTGTAGTTTTCAAATGTACTTTTGTTGTTGAGATGACCATCCGACAAGCTATTTCAGCTGAAATAGTGCTTAAAACGTCACTAAAATGCAGTATTTATGTTTAATAATTAAATTATAGTATTAATGAGGACTATAACTGCTAAAAGGTCCACTTTTTGAGAATAAAGACCCCCCCCACCCCCACCCTCTCCAGGCTGACTACAGGCCTGCTTTATGTGCAGAAAATAGTATTATTGAGATGAATGAGCTCTTGAACTACACACATAACATTTATCTAACGACAGTCCTGTTAAATTACACAGTAAATGTGCTGTAATGTGTGTGTATTGTATAGTGTGTGTGTGTGTGTGCAGACTGGATCTCTCCGTCATCCACAGACCTGTGTGTTCCTCCGGCTCTTCCTTCTTCAGGGTTAAGGCTTCTTCCTCTTCATCTCCACACGGCTCAGGAATCCGCACTTCTTCCCTCTCCTCTTTTATAAACTCAGTCTTGACAGCAGTGTGTGTTGAAGACATCATTTCACACACTTATTTCGGCCTGTGTGTGTGTGTATGTGGACCCTCTGAACAGTCTCCGTCGCTTTTAGGAGATTCTCGGCATGTTTCGGCTGTTCATGAACTGCTTCCCTCCGTGGGTTAACTGTGGTACTTTCTGAGCTGCAGTCGCGATATATATGATTATTAATCTCCGTTATAGACTATAAAGCGTGCAGAGGGTAATGCTAACAACAAGATGGCAACAACCGTGCTGCTTCTCTTCTTCTTCTTCTGCTGCTGCTTCTGGAGTTTTTGTGACGGTGGTAAAGTTTAGTGCATCAGCGCCTCCTACTGGAGTGGACAGGACTCTGCAGGGGAGTTTATCTAAAGCAGGGGTGCTCAAACTCCTGAGTAGGCAGCTCTGCAGAGTTTTGCTCAAACCCTCATAAAACACAGCTGATCAACTAATCAAGGTGCGCAAGACTCTTTTGAACACATTGATTAGTTGATCAGCTGTGTTTGATTAGGGCAAAACTGTGCAGAGCTGCGTCCCTCCAGGAATGCAGGTTGACACCTGTGATCTAAATAATCTGCCACGGGGAGAGCAAAATAATCTTGTTTTTGCTTTGACATGAGATTATTTTGAAAAATTCACTTAATTTTGACTCATATTTCTGAAAATAAGATCATATTTTTGCTTGTCTACAAATAAAAAAGCCTTTTTTTCTCAGCGTGTATCACTCCTAACTCATTTCTGAAAGCAAGACACTGGGTCATTCACTGACTCTCAGTGTGCACACACTTATGTGTAAGATGTGTGTATGGATGTTTTCACAAATAAAGCACGATTCATCAAAACTTTATACTAAAATAACGAAAATATATGAAAAAATGAATTCATACATCTATAAACAACCCTACATGTGATTAGATATGTGTTTTACAGGAGGAACGGTAAATAAATAGACATTACACACACACACATATATATATATATCAGGGGTGTGACGAGATGCTTACTCCACGAGACGAGTCATGAGATTTGATTCACGAGAAAGAGATGAGATTTTTACTTTATTTTTCAGAAATCTTCATGATGAAATACATGAATGGAAAATATTTTATTCAATCGAAAAAAAAAACACAAACTGCAAAACTATATATATATATTTAATTAAACATGTAATGAATGTTATTTTACTTCTATTTAAATGAATTCAATAACCTAAACATGCAAACACTGCAGAATATTTAGCGAATATTTGAATGGAAAATAGTATTTTTATATAATTTTACATTTTAGCTCAATATTTGCTAATATATGAACGTAAATTACATTTTTATTCAACTGAAAAAAAAAAAAAAATCACAAAATGCAAAACAATTTAGGTGCTTTAATGCAATTAAAATTGTAATTAATTGTAATGAATGTTATTTTACATTTATTTTAATGAAAATGGATATGCAAACACTGCTAAATATTTCATTATAAACTCTACCGACTGGTGTCTGTGGTCCTTCACTGATAGGTGCAGATAATAGTGTCAAACAGCTGTGTGTGTGTGTGTGTATGTGGCTTATACGGTTGCAAAATGCAGCTAAAAGTCCTACACGACTGTAATATTTTGATTACAGTGTTTACACGCCTCATCACATCCCTAATATATATATACATATATATGTGCATCTCAGTAATTCAGAATGCAGGGATGACAAAAGGTTTGGAGAAACATTTTAAATGTCCATTTCCTGCTAACATTTGAGCACTGTTAAACCCCTCTGATTGGCTATTGTGTTCACCTGCTCAACAGAAAGGACTGTGATTGGATCAACTGATCAACGTGGCTCAAAACTCTCCATCCAATTCCTTCAGCTTAGTCCTCTTATTCATCAGGCGTAACCACAGCGGAATGAACCACCAACTATTCCAGCATATGTTTTACACAGTGGATGCCCTTCCAGTCGCAACCCAACACTGGGAAACACCCATACACACACTTTAATTTAATTCATCAATTCCCCTATAGTGCATGTGTTTGGACTGTGGGGGAAACCGGAGCACCCGGAGGAAACCCACACCAACACGGGGAGAACATGCAAACTCCACACAGAAACACCAACTGACCCAGCTGGGACTCAAACCAGCAACCTTCTTGTGTCGCTTATAATATCTTAATTATAATGTTAAATGTCAATGAATAAATGTTGTAAAAACCCCAGAAACTGCACTGAAGTCTTTATTTAATGCTGAGGGAATGTCAAATCTGTTTACCCCTGTAAAAATGAAACGTACATATGGACGACTCTTAGTAATTCCTTTTATGTTTGGTATTCATCAGTCTAAACGATAGATTAAATCACGATGGGGTCTATTAGAGCTGATTATTAGGGTTATTTAGCCTCTGCAGTGCTGGCTTATACTGAGATACAGAGGGGTAAACAACACCAGGGTTTGGGGAACGTTCTGGGAATATTAACATATTCTTATTATGCAGAAATGACTGCTGTGCGTGGTATAAACCCAGTTGTGTGTCTGCAGTGTGTGAGTATCTCCAGCAGCCTCTAATGATCAACATGAATGAATTGTGTTTGTTCTAATCAGACTTGATGAAAACAGAAACACTCTCACTGACCTTCTCCCTTTAATGCTGAACAAGCAGTGACAGCAAACACCTTTAATAACCCAAGAAGACACCTTTAATAACCCATAATGTTTTAACACATGCGATGTGAATAAGGCAGGCTCTCCTTGTGTTCGCTACAGATTTAGGATTCATCTACAAATACAAAATAAGATTATTAAACGGCGGGTCACATTACAACATCGATGCTGTAAGAGTAACCCTGCAATAGAAAATCAGATGTTTACTGGTGGCTGAAAAGCACTGTGCATACAGACGAAGTCAGAGTTATTTACGCTCCTGTGAGTTTTCATTTCCTTTCAAATATTTCCCAGATGATGTTTCTCAGATTGAGGAGTTTCTCACAGTATTTCCTCTAATATTTGTTCTTCTGGAGAAAGTCTTATTTGTTTTATTTCAGCTAGAATAAAAGCAGTTTTTAATAGTTTTAAAGTCATTTTAAGGTCAATATTATTAGCCCCCTTCAGCAATATTAGTGTTGGATTGTCTCCAGAATAAACCACTGTTATACAATGACTTGCCTAATTACCCTAACTTTACCCTAATTACCCTAGTTTAGCCTTTAAATGTCAAAGATACAAGAAATCAGTTATTAGAAATGAATAATTAAAACTTTTATGTCTAGAAATGTGTTTAAAAATCTCTCTGTTAAGCAGAAATTTGGGATAAAATATAAAATAACTCAAATTTAACAGGAGGGCTAAAAACTCGGACTTCATCCGTGTATACAGTGCATCCGGAAAGTATTGATAACGCTTGACTTTTTCAACATTTGTTTATGTTCCAGCTTTATTCCAAAATGGATGAATTCATTGATTTCCTCAACATTCTACACACTATCCCCCATAATGATGATGTGAAAAAACAAGTTTTATAAATTGTTGCAAATTTATTTAAAATAAAAGCTAATAATTCACATGTTCATCAGTATTGACAGCCTTTGGCGTGAAGCTCTAGATTGAGCTCAGCATTCTGTTTTCACTGATCATTCTGGAGATGTTTCAGCAGCTTAACTGGAGTTCACCTGTGCTCAATGAAAAGGCGTACACCTGTCTATATAAGGGCCCAGGGTTGACAGTGCATGTCAAAGCACAAACTAAGCATGAAGACAAAGGAATTGTCTGTAGACCTCAGAGACAAGATTGTCTGGAGGCACAAGGCTGAGGAAGGTTACAGAAACATTTCTGCTGCTCTGAAAGCTCCAATGACCACAGCGGCCTCCATCATCCGTAAGTGGAAGATGTTTAACCACCAGGACTCTTCCTAGAACTGGCGGGCCATCTAAGCTGAGTGATCGGGGGAGAAGGGCCTTAGTCAGGGAGGTGATCAATAACCCGATGGTCACTCTGTCTGAGCTCCAGCGTTCTTCTGTGGAGAGAGGAGAACCTTACAGAAGGACAACCATCTGTGCAGTAATCCACCAATCAGGCCTGTATGGTAGAGTGGCCAGACGGAAGACTCTCCCCACCTGGAATTAGCCAGAAGGCATCTTAAGCACTCTCAGACCATCAGAAACTAAACTCTCTGCTCTGATGAGCCTCAAACTGAACTCTTTGGAGTGAACGCCAGGCGTTACGTTTGGAGAAAAGCAGGCAGCGCTCATCACCAGGCTAACAGCATCCCTACAGTGAAGCATGGTGGTGGCAGCATCATGCTGTGGGGATGTTCTTCAGCAGCAGGAACTGGAAGACTAGTCAGGATAGAGGGAAAGATGAATGCAGCGATGTACAGAGACATCCTGAATGAAGACCTGCTTCAGAGTGCTCTTGACCTCAGACTGGGGCGACGGTTCATCTTCCAGCAGGACAATGACCCAAAGCACACAGCCAGAATATCAGTGGAGTGGCTTCAAATGTCCTTGAGTGGCCCAGCCAGAGCCCAAATCTAAATCCTATTGAACATTTCTGAAGAGATCAGAAAATAGCTGTATGAGGCAATGAGGTTTAAAGGTACTGCAAAGAGGAATGGGCACAAATCCCCAAAGACAGGTGTGCCGAGCTTGTGGCATCATATTCAAGAAGATTTGAGGCTGTGATCGCTGCCAAAGGTGCATCAACAAAGTATTGAGCAAAGCCTGTGAATACTTTCAAAAACTCTTTTTTCACATTGTCATTATGGGGGATAGTGTGTAGAATGTTGAGGAAATCAATCAATTTAATCCATTTTGGAATAAGGCTGGAACATAAACGTGGAGAAAGTGAAGGGCTGTCAACACTTTCTGGATGCACTGTATATAGCACACTGGAGACTTTGAGAAGCTTTAATCTGAGGAGAACCAGGAGATGGGCTTGAGGTCGCTGTGGATCTTCATGTGCTGATCAAGACTGGATTTTATGGTGAAGCTTTTCCCGCATCTCTGACAGCGGAACGCTTTGACTCCGGTGTGGCTCCACATGTGCCCTGTCAGACTGTCGTTATCCGAATAACTGCGTCCGCACTGCTGACACACAAACGACTTGGGGGGGCGGTGGACCTTCTGATGGTACCTCAGGCTGTATTTATAGGTGTAACACTTCCCGCACTCATCACAGCGGAACGGCTTTTCGATCTCGTGGATCCTCATGTGATCAGTAAGACTGTCTTTACTAGAGAAACCCGCTCCGCAGTCCTGGCACACGTGTCGCCTGCAGTCCCTGTGCTGCTTAGTGTGATTGTTCAGGCTTTGTTTATAAGCGAAACTCTTCCCGCATTGCTCACAGGAGAAGGGTTTCTCCACCTTGTGTATTCTGTAGTGCTCCAGCAGATGTTTCCTACAGGAGAACTTCCTGAAACACTGATGGCAGAACATCGGCTGTTTCTGTGATGTGTTGGTGTGTGTTTGTGCAGAGCTTTCTCCAGTGTGGATCCTGAAGTGCTCCATCAGATGCTCCTTAGTCTCGAAGCTCATCTTGCACTCCAGGCAGGAGAAGAAGAAGCCTTTTCCTTTCTGAACTCGTAGTTGTGAAAACCTGCTCACAATCTTTGAGCAGCTTAAGAACTGAGGCGGCTCATAATCCCCGAGATCCTCGTCATCGTTCAGCTCTTCACTTTCCTCCATCTGAGCTTCCTCCTTCACCTCGAGCTGATCTGAAGGGAGGAGAACACACACAACAACTGTTACGCATGTGTGGGGGCAATTTAAAACTATATTCAAGTTAGTTTTTCTACTCACTTTCACTGGCCCCACCAAAAAAAAAAGTTTAATTTCTTAGCCACATATTTTAAATAATGTGTCAAAAGCCAAATATAATTGTATACACTTTTTATTCAGCATATATAAATATGTAAAGAAAAAATGTGCATTAATTTTGACACCCACAGACATCGTCACCAAATATAGATCAGAGAGGTCAGACTTTCTCATGCATAGCCTCATTTCAGTTGTCAAGTTTTATAGGAATCGATCTATTGAATCAATCAATCTATTTAAAAAAACGATGGCTAGAGTGCACTATAGGCTTAAATTACAGAGAGTATTAACAGATGAACCAGTGTTGTGCCGACAAATGCACCCCTGCTGTAAATTGCACCCCCTCTGAAATGTGCATTTATTAACTTAAATTGATTAAAAATAATAATAATAGAGTTATGACAACTAATGACAGTGACTGGGGAGACTTCCATGAATGAAACCCCTTACCTTACAGAAGATATATTTAAATAAATTAATATATTTAATTCAAATACAATACTGATTAGATTAGATTAATTAAAATGAATTGTTTAAGGTGTGGTTTAGTTGAAAACAACAATTTTATGTTTTTCGTTTGTTTAAAACCCACCAAAATGCCTAATTTTAGAAACATTACTGTCTATACTACAGTCAGTTTTTGTATTTTTAATTTATTTGTCAACCTAGTTTGACAATGCATTTCACTTCTTGTTTTTGCTTGATCCATTAAAATAATAATCATATTAGTCTACGTTTTAATCAGTTATGGCCTTTAAAAAAATGTAGACTGAGAATGCTAATGAAAGTCTAAGAAGGGGGTCTGTGCATTTCTCGATAGGGGTAAAGCTGGTTTTATATTCGGATATTCAGACATTCTCCTTAATAATATAATTTCAGAAAAGTATTCGATGCAAATTCTAAATAGGGAAATCATATTAGCAGTCAATGACTATCAAAGTACAACATTGTTCACTGTGAATTAGAGAGTGTTGATGTTGTTTAGAAGTCATACTTGCATGCTAATTCCGATTGAATACTCAAAGTGAACGAATGTGCGAATATAAAACTTTACCTCTATCCTATCTCAGCACAACACAACACAGTCAAGCAGATCAATAATGATCATTCTGATGATCATTTGAGGTGTCAGTGCAGAAATGAACAACACAACAGGCCTAATACAAATATTAGAAGATTAAAATATGGAAAATGATCAGATGGTAACTTCGGGCACTTTTCATAACTATATATATTTTACAGAACTCTAAGGTTGAAAATTAATTAATCCAACTATTAACAAAACAGATAATAAGGGGCCAGATGTATCCAAAACAACAGCGACCATAAGAAAATGGCACATGATATTGAAGCATAATTTTGACAGAATTACCATAAGAGAAATCCTGTTTTAGAAACAACACCGTGTTGAAGTCATTGCTATTTAATGCTGAGGAAATGAGTGCAATCTGACTATTAATGGACAAAAGTCTTATTTAATCCACTATAAAAGGGTTCTAAGACTTTATTATTGATCATAAGTAAAAACTTAATGCAGTTTTCTATATAGAGGAGATTATCGCGGTCATACATCCTTCTTGATTCGCTGCTATGGCTAAAAACAATAACGGAATCGTCCACAGACCTGTGTGTTGCTCCGGGTCTTCCTTCTTCAGGGTTAAGGCTTCTTCTTCTTCATCTCCACACGGCTCAGGAATCCGCACTTCTTCACTCTCCTCTTTTATAAACTCAGTCTTGACAGCAGTGTGTGTTGAAGACATCATTTCATAATAAAACACACTTATTTCGCTCTGACAGGAAAAGAGTCTCCGTCGCCTTCAGCAGGGCAGGAATATTCGCGCGCTTTCTGACTGGATTCGCGCTCTTTCCTGCTGGACAGTAGATGTGTGTTTTTCTGAACAGATCCAGAGTCAGTTTGTGTTTATTATCTGCTGTTTTACACTATAAATTAACAGAATGTTTAAGAGAAACACACCTAAGCTACTGCTACTGCTGTTGGTTCTTCTTCTGGAGTTTTAGTGACGGTTGTAAACAGTTTTGCAGCATCAGCGCCACCTAGTGGAGTGGGCGGGGATTGCCAGGGGCGTGGCCTCAACACGCAAATCCTAAATATTTAAATAACTGAGGGGACATGATATTCACCTTTAGATTTTGAATTCTGCATTTCTTACAAAATTAAAAAGGTTATTCTGTTCTGTTGAACCTTTTTATTTTTGACACTGGTAATATTCATAAACATGTATTGATCATCAAATGTTATTCTGATCTTGAAGGGACATGAACAGGGTCGGCGTTCTGTCGATTTGGCCAACCTTGTCAGATTGTCCGACCTCCCATTCTAAAAGTAGGCAGCACATTTTGATGACGAAGTATGCAACCCATCAGATTTCGCTAGCAGTGTAAATTTTAATGTAGAATAGTGTGATATGAAGCTGTAAAATCGCCCTAACCTACCTAATCCCTAACCCTGACCTCAGTACCATCCAATTATTAATTGGTAGCATTTTCTGATGGGAAGGATAAAATGTCAGGACACCGGCGCGTCCATAGAGGCGACCTAGGCAGCAGAATAGTGAGGGCGGCATCCGCGTAAAGATCAACTAGGCCTGTAACAATATCTATTTTTTGTGGTACGATATATATCACCAAAATGTATTGCGATAAACGATATTATTGTCATTTTAAGACCATTTTGACACTAGAGTATCATCACAATGCAAGTACACTCTTCCAAAGAACACATAACATTTTATTATTAAGAATATTTCACTTCATTATAGTCATTTTAACAATTGAATAATTAGGCATTGGAATCAAATTGTGAAAATGTATATATAAACAAACAAATAAATAATAATAACAAACAACAAAAAAGGTGTATTTTCAGTTGTCAGGCACCCACATGGAAATGTACTATAGTAATGTATAGTAAATACTACAGTGTTTAACCATACTGACACTGACACCTCCAGTAGAGATAAAGAGGCTGTGCAATCAGCTTAAATGTGGCTAGAGTTGGTGTTTATGTATGGACGATATATATACTGCATCACCAAAAATGACTGAGGACATGTGCATGTTTTGTGTGATCAGTGGATGTATTGATTATTGTGACAGGCCTAAGAAACTGCAAAAACTTTTGGCGAAACACTAATCAAATTATATTGGTTAAAGCATTGAACCAATCAACTAGTGGTTCTCAACTCCTTAGGGACCGGCTGATATTTTATACCGATGTGTTTATATAAAAATAATGCAGGTTCATTTTGCCGACTGACACAATAAAAACAGAATTCACAGTTTGAGAAGGTGAACGGCGTGCATGCTGTCTTCTCAAAACTACAATAATTACAGCATGAAATGAACGTAGCATATGCCTCTTTTATTAAACACACCTGATTCAGATTCTGATTGTTAGCAGAGCTTCATGAACTGAAGTCTGTGGGTGAGGTAAGACTAATGTCCGCACTAATATCTTTCAGTTCATTCATTCATTCATTTTGACTTAGTCCTATTATTAATTAGGGGTCGCCACATCGGAATATCTAGCATTTGTTTTACGCAGCAGATGCCCTTCCAGCTGCAACCCAACACTGGGAAACACCCATACACTCCTGCATTCACACAGACACACTACGGCCAGTTTAGTTGATCAGTTCCCCTATAGCGCATGTGTTTGGACTGTGGGGGAAACCGGAGCACCCGGAGGAAACCCACACCAACACGGGGAGAACATGCAAACTCCACACAGAAACACACACTGACCCAGCCAGGGCTCGAACAAGCGATCTTCTTGCTGTAAGGCAATTGTGCTACCCACTGTGCTAACCACACATGAACCAACCACTATGAGGAGAACCAGGAGATGGGCTCGAGTTTGCTGTGTATCTTCATGTGCTGATCAAGACTTCCTTTATTCAGGAATCTCTTTCCGCACCGCTGGCATGGGAAAGGCTTCTCTCCAGTGTGGGTCCACATGTGTCCCGTCAGACTGTCTTCATCCAGGTAACTCCGTCCACACTGCTGGCACACAAACGGCTTGAGTCCAGTGTGAAACTTCAAGTGATTCTTGAGGCTGCGCTTCTGACTGTAGCTCTTCCCGCACTCCTCACAGCGATACGGTTTATCTCCTTCGTGGATCCTCATGTGATCAAAAAGGCTGTCTTTATTAATATAGCTCACCCCACAGAGCTGGCACACGTGCGGAGTGAAGCCGGAGTGCAGTTTTGCGTGATTTGCGAGGTTGTGTTTATGAAGGAAACTCTTCCCGCACTCTTCACACTGGAAGGGTTTCTCCAGCTTGTGTATTCTGTAATGCTCCAGCAGATGCTCTTTACGGGTGAAGCTCCTGAGACACTGATGGCAGAAGAACACTACAGCTCTCTGAGCGCTGTTTTCCGATGTTTGTGTGGAGCTTTCTCCAGTGTGGACCCTGAAGTGCTCCATCAGATGCTCCTTAGTCTCGAAGCTCATCTTGCACTCCAGGCAGGAGAAGAAAAAGCCTTTTCCTCTTTGAGCTCTTTTCTGAGTCAAGCTGGTGCCGATTCTTGAGCAGCTTAAATACTGAGGCTGCTCGCAGTCCTGAAGATCCTCGTCCTCATTCTGTTCTTCACCTTGCTCCTTCACCCTGATCTCACTTTGCTCATCTTTGACCGGAGTTTTGTCCTTCACCTTGATCTGCTCTGAACAGAACACAACAAAATGGGCAATCATAAATCTATCCAGCCTCGTGAGCTGTGTGGAGACCATGGTGGACAAAAAACATTGAGCCGTAATGGCGGCTACACTGAGATCTCCACAGAAACGCAGCACAATCCGCTCATATTTTTGATCTGTTTTAAGCTTTAAATATTTGGATCACAAATCAACAAAACAAAACAGAGATAAAACAACACAGAGATAAAACAAAACAGAGATATGATCACAAACTGTAAATTCTGTGCACATTTAATCCATACACTGCTGTTTCATACTGTACTGTACTGTACTGAGGTCACTGTGTTACCACTGTGACCTCATTGCAAGAAGGTCCCAGGTTCGAGTCTCGGTTGGGTCAGTTGGTGTTTCTGTGTGGAGTTTGCATGTTCTCCCCGTGTTGGTGTGGGTTTCCTCTGGGTGCTCCGGTTTCCCCCACAGTCCAAACACATGCGCTATAGAGGAACTGATCAACTAAACTGGCCATAGTGTATGAGTGAGTGTGAATGTGTGTTTCCCAGTACTGGGTTGCATATGGAATGGCATCCGCCGTGTAAAACATATGCTGGAATAGTTGGCGGTTTATTGCACTGTGGCGACCCCTGATGAATAAAGAGACTAAGCTGAAGGAAAATGAATGAATTTAATAAGTCTGATTATTATGTTTTTACTTTTATTTTACACATCTAACCGAAATCTAAGACTGCTTAAGCTAATGTGGCACCTAAACAAAGTGCTCAATTACATTTTTGTTATAATAAATCTACCTTTATCTCATGACTCAATTTACCTAGCTATGATTTTTATGACGGTCTAGTGACAGAAATGGACAGAATAGATATGACGATAGATAACTGTTGTGCTGTAAAAAGTTCTGAGACGTCATAAAAACACAACCCAGCTCTTATACTAAATCGGGAATATTCCATTACCGACAGTCTTATTAAATTACACAGTAAATGTGCTGTAATGTGTGTGTGTGTGTAGAATGATCTCTCCGTCATCCACAGACCTGTGTGTTCCTCCGGCTCTTCCTTCTTCAGGGTTAAGGCTTCTTCCTCTTCATCTCCACACGGCTCAGGAATCCGCACTTCTTCACTCTCCTCTTTTATAAACTCAGTCTTGACAGCAGTGTGTGTTGAAGACATCATTTCATAATAAAACACACTTATTTCGCTCTGACAGGAAAAGAGTCTCCGTCGCTTTCAGCAGGGCAGGAATATTCGCGCGCTTTCTGACTGGATTCGCGCTCTTTCCTGCTGGACAGTAGATGTGTGTTTTTCTGAACAGATCCAGAGTCAGTTTGTGTTTAATATCTGCTGTTTTACACTATAAATAAGCAGTACTATTGACGATGCTGGATCCTCTGCTTCTTCTGGAGTTTTAGTGACGGTTGTAAACACAGTTTGACAGCATCAGCGCCACCTACTGGAGTGGGCCACTTAGTTTTATTAAATGATTTTAAAATTTACAGTTAAAATAGATCTTTATATACCGCAGGGCTCATAACATTCCCAATTAGATTTTGAGTACTGTGTTTCTTCCAAATTCTGTTTTAACATAGTTTCTCAGAAAATGGAAATATTTTAAGCTTATAATTTATTACTGAAAATGTTGTTATTTTGAACCATTTATTAGACATTCTTAAAAAGTAAAATATAAAGCAAAAAGTGGGGTTTCAACACTCAGTAAATGTTGTTACTCAAATTCTTATTATACTAATAACTGATAACACTGAAGACTGGAGTAATGATGCTGAAAATTCAGCTTTACACCACATAAATAAATGACACTTTACACCAAAACAATGAACTGCTCATCTCAATAACAGCAGTATGTGCTAACAAAGTAAAATAGTGTCATTGTAAGTTTTTTAGTTGACCTTAAAGTGTATTAAACTAATTTAAACATTTAAATAATAATTTAAATATTTGATCACAGATACTGATTCATGTGAACCAGATTCGATTGTAATGGTCAGAACTGCACTGTAAAGATATGTTAATGAATATTCTTTTGTGTTTTGAGTTTGACAAAAATCTGACAAAAACAAAAAATAAGCAGTATAAAGTACTCCACTCATTTATTTACTTTTCAGCTTAGTCCCTTTATTAATCCGGGGTCGCCACAGCGGAATGAACCGCCAACTTATCCAGCACATGTTTCCGCATCGGATGCCCTTCCAGCCGCAACCCATCTCTGGGAAACATCCACACACACACACACACAACTACGGACAATTTAGCCCACCCAATTCACCTGTACCACATGTCTTTGGATTGTGGGGGAAACCGGAGCACCCGGAGGAAACCCACGCAAACGCACGGAGAACATACAAACTCCACACAGATACGCCAACTGACCTGCCTGAGGCTCGAACAAGCAACCTTCTAGGTGTGAGGCGACAGCACTACCTACTGCGCCACCTATAAAGTACTCCAGTTAGCTTGAAATACATACCCACTTCATATCGTGACCACCTCAGCGGTGCGTTATTCTCAATTATTCCTTACATAACACAACATACGAGCATTGTTTATGGAAAATTAGGTGTTGGGATCTTTAGGGGCTTCAGGATCCAATTCTGGGAGTCTAAAATGATTCTAAAATGATTATTGACCTACATCGTTTTCCTATTTCTTCAGCTGTGCAAATACATTTCAAGATGGGGTGGAGTTAAATTAGGTCCCCACCACCAATGTCAAAGGCAAATCAATGTCCTTGGCGACTGTCATTATTATCTTTATTATTATCATTATTATCTCGCGTGTGCCCAGACACACACCATCGCAATCTAATTTAAAAACAGAATCGATTCTGAATTACTAGGGAAATAATCGCCATACATCAATGAACTGATATATTTCTCCCACTCATAGTGACACTTTTGTGAATGTGCTGGAGTGGCCTTACCAGAGCCCAGACCTGAACCCTACTGAATATCTCTGAGAGCTCTGATTGGCCAAGAGAGATTGGTCTGGCTTCCTTTCATTGTGAAGTCCTTTTCACATTACCGAAATGCAAAAAAGCATTGCTCTACATGTGATCAATCAGACCATCTATATCTTATTTATCTTTAACTCCATCCACACAAACAGCTAAAGGCCGGCGTGGACTTTAAGGTGATACGCAAGACTGCGTTTATGAGTGTAAGTCCTCTCGCATTGATCACACTTAAATGGTTTGCCTAGTTCATGAATCCTCAAATGAATAATAAGACTCTCTTCATGGATGTAGCCCTTCCCACAGTGCTGGCATACATAAGGCCTCAGGTCAGTGTGAGATTTTGCGTGATTTGCGAGGCTTTGCTTATGATAGAAACTCTTCCCGCACTCTTCACAAGGAAAGGGTTTCTCCACCTTGTGTATTCTGTAGTGCTTCAGCAGATGTTCTCTACAGGAAAACTCTCTGAAACACTGATGGCAGAACATCATCTGTTTCTGTGATGTGTTGGTGTGTGTTTGGTGTGCTTTCTCCAGTGTGGATCCTGAAGTGCTCCATCAGATGCTCCTTAGTCTCGAAGCTCATCTTGCACTCCAGGCAGGAGAAGAAAAAGCCTTTTCCTCTTTGAGCTCTTTTCTGAGTCAAGCTGGTGCCGATTCTTGAGCAGCTTAAATACTGAGGCTGCTCGCAGTCCTGAAGATCCTCGTTTAGTTTAATCTCAATCTGAGCTGAAAATAACAGAATAAAAAGTTAAAGCACAAATTCATGACCACAAAGGAACTGGAAGTAAACAAAGCTGCAGGATATTGGAAAAAAGAGCATTACAATATTTAGTTTTTCTGTGGGAAAATTTCACAAGATTGCTTATAACCCTATTTTGAAACAATTCATAAGTTTAGATTGATTGGGATCATTTTGTAGAAATTTACACTGTGAAAAATGCTTTTCTTCAGATCTTTTTGTCTCGTTCCTAGTTGAAAATATCTAAAAATGCTTAAATCAAGAAGCATTTTCTAGACAAGGAAAAAAATATCGTCTTGTTTTCAGAAATAATGAATCTAAATTAAGTGAGTTTTTCTTTAAATTGATAAAAAAAAGCTAACAGGTTAAGAAAAATAATTTCACATAAAATTATTCTGCTCACCGCATTTGCAGATTATTTTAAGAAAAAGTCCCTTCATTTTGACTCATTATTTCTTAAAACAACACAATATGTTTTGCTTGTTAAGAAAATGCTTCTTGATTGATGAATTTTTAGATATTTGGACTAGAAACGAGACAAAAACTAGCTAAGAAAAGCATTATTTAAAGTGTAATAACAAAAAGAAAGGTATAACTATAAGAGAAGGTGTAAGAATTGTATGCGATGCCACTGTGACCTGTTCCTTATTATATTATAAAGATGCTTTTTTTTCTTTTTTTTGTATCTAATAATTAAGTCAAAGGTAATTAACAAAAATTACTACAAAAAGGAGTAGAAAACGTCATCCACAGACCTGTGTGCTCCTCCGGCTCTTCCTTCTTCAGGGTTAAGGCTTCTTCTTCTTCATCTCCACACGGCTCAGGAATCCGCACTTCTTCACTCTCCTCTTTTATAAACTCAGTCTTGACAGCAGTGTGTGTTGAAGACATCATTTCATAATAAAACACACTTATTTCGCTCTGACAGGAAAAGAGTCTCCGTCGCCTTCAGCAGGGCAGGAATATTCGCGCGCTTTCTGACTGGATTCGCGCTCTTTCCTGCTGGACAGTAGATGTGTGTTTTTCTGAACAGATCCAGAGTCAGTTTGTGTTTAATATCTGCTGTTTTACACTATAAATAAGCAGTACTATTGACGATGCTGGATCCTCTGCTTCTTCTAGAGTTTTAGTGACGGTTGTAAACACAGTTTTACAGCATCAGCGCCACCTACTGGAGTGGGCCACTTAGTTTTATTAAATGATTTTAAAATTTACAGTTAAAATAGATCTTTATATACCGCAGGGCTCATAACATTCCCAATTAGATTTTGAGCACTGTGTTTCTTCAAATTTCTGTTTCTCAGAATATGGAAATATATTGAGCTCCTTATTTATTACTGAAAATGTTGTTATTCCGAACCATTCATCAGACAAAGAAAATATAAAGCAAAAAGTGTGTCAGTGTTTTCAACACTGATAATAATCAATAAACAATAATCAAATTCTCTTATTTACTGATTTCTGAAAGATCATAAACACTGAAGACTGGAGTAATGATGCTGAAAATTCAGCTTTACATCACATAAATGACACTTTACACCAAAACAATGAACTGCTCATCTCAATAACAGCAGTATGTGCTAACAAAGTAAAATAGTGTCATTGTAGGTTTTTTAGATGACCTTAAAGTGTATTAAACTAATTTAAACATTTAATTAAAAATTTAAATATTTGAACACACAGATGTTGACTCATATTTATCAGATTCAACAGTTTTGATTGTAATGGTCAGAACTGCACTGTAAAAATATCTGTTAATGAACATTTTTTTGTGTTTTGAGTTTGACAAAAATACAAAATAAGCAGTATAAAGTACTCCAGTTAGCTTGAAATGCATACCACTTCATATTGTGACCACCTCAGCTGTGCGTTATTCTCAATATTCCTTACATAACACAACATAAGAGCATTGTTTATGGAAAATTAGGTGTTGGGATCTTTAGGGGCTTCAGGATCCAATTCTGGGAGTCATAATTCAATTCCAAAATGATTATTAACCTACATCGTTTTCCTATTTCTTCAGCTGTGCAAATACATTTCAAGATGGGGTAGAGTTTAATTAGATCCCCACCAACGTCAAAAGCAAATCAATGCCCTTGTCGACCCAATGCTTATTATTTTTCTGCTTCTATCTTGCACACACCAGACATGCACCATCGCAATCTAATTTAAAAACAGAATTAATTCTGAATCGCTACAGAAATAATCGCCATACATCAATGAATCGATATATTTCTCCCACCCGAATGTGCTGGAGTGGCCTCGCCAGAGCCCAGAACTAAACCATATAGAACATCTCTGAGAGATCTGATTGGCCAAGAGAGACTGGGTTGAGTTTGTTCTGGCTCTTTTCACTTTTTGGGAAAGGTTTCTCCCCAGTGTGGCTCCAGATGTGATCAATCAGACCATCTATATCTTATTTATCTTTAAATCCATCTACACAAATGGTTAAAGGCCAGCGTGGACTTTAAGGTGATACGTAAGATTGTGTTTATAAGTGTAAGTCCTCTCGCATTGATCACACTTAAATGGTTTGCCTAGTTTGTGAATCCTCAAATGAATAATAAGACTCTCTTCATGGATGTAGCCCTTCCCACAGTGCTGGCATACATAAGGCCTCAAGTCAGTGTGAGATTTTGCATGATTTGCGAGGCTTTGCTTATGATAGAAACTCTTCCCGCACTCTTCACAAGGAAAGGGTTTCTCCACCTTGTGTATTCTGTAGTGCTTCAGCAGATGTTCTCTACAGGAAAACTCTCTGAAACACTGATGGCAGAACATCATCTGTTTCTGTGATGTGTTGGTGTGTGTTTGTGTGGAGCTTTCTCCAGTGTGGATCCTGAAGTGCTCCATCAGATGCTCCTTAGTCTCGAAGCTCATCTTGCACTCCAGGCAGGAGAAGAAAAAGCCTTTTCCTCTTTGAGCTCTTTTCTGAGTCAAGCTGGTGCCGATTCTTGAGCAGCTTAAATACTGAGGCTGCTCGCAGTCCTGAAGATCCTCGTTTAGTTTAATCTCAATCTGAGCTGAAAATAACAGAATAAAAAGTTAAAGCACAAATTCATGACCACAAAGGAGCTGGAAGTAAACAAAGCTGCAGGATATTGGAAAAAAGAGCATTACAATATTTAGTTTTTCTGTCTGAAAATTTCACAAGATTGCTTATAACCCTATTTGGAAACAATTCATACTTTTAGATTGTTCAGGTCCATTTTGTAGAAATTTACACTGTGAAAAATGCTTTTCTTCAGATCTTTTTGTCTCGTTCCTAGTTGAAAATATCTAAAAATGCTTAAATCAAGAAGCATTTTCTAGACAAGGAACAAATATCGTCTTGTTTTCAGAAATAATGAGTCAAAATTAAAAGTTTTTCTTTAAATTGATAAAAAAAAAGCTAACAGGGTAAGAAAAATAATTTCACATAAGATTATTCTGCTCACCGCATTTGCAGATTATTTTAAGAAAAAGTTTCTTCATTTTGACTCATTATTTCTTAAAACAACACAATATGTTTTGCTTGTCAAGAAAATGCTACTTAAGAATTTTTAATTTAAGAATTTTTAGATATTTGGACTAAAACAAAACAAAAACTCTAAGAAAGAAAAGCATTTCTGCAGTGTAATAACCAGTAGAAAGTTATAACTGTATAAGAGAAGGTGTAAGAACTATATCTGATGCCTCTGTGACCTGTTCTTCATCATTTTATATAGTTTTTTCTTTTCTCCTTTTTATCCATTAAATTATTATGTAAAAGTAAATTAACATAAAAGCTACAACAAATGAACGAGTACAAACAAAACGTCATCCACAGACCTGTGTGTTCCTCCGGCTCTTCCTTCTTCAGGGTTAAGGCTTCTTCTTCTTCATCTCCACACGGCTCAGGAATCCGCACTTCTTCACTCTCCTCTTTTATAAACTCAGTCTTGACAGCAGTGTGTGTTGAAGACATCATTTCATAATAAAACACACTTATTTCGCTCTGACAGGAAAAGAGTCTCCGTCGCCTTCAGCAGGGCAGGAATATTCGCGCGCTTTCTGACTGGATTCGCGCTCTTTCCTGCTGGACAGTAGATGTGTGTTTTTCTGAACAGATCCAGAGTCAGTTTGTGTTTAATATCTGCTGTTTTACACTATAAATAAGCAGTACTATTGACGATGCTGGATCCTCTGCTCCTTCTGGAGTTTTAGTGACGGTTGTAAACAGTTTGACAGCATCAGCGCCACCTACTGGAGTGGGCCACTTAGTTTTATTAAATGATTTTAAAATTTACAGTTAAAATAGATCTTTATATACCGCAGGGCTCATAACATTCCCAATTAGATTTTGAGTACTGTGTTTCTTCAAATTTCTGTTTCTCAGAATATGGAAATATATTGAGCTCCTTATTTATTACTGAAAATGTTGTTATTCCGAACCATTCATCAGACAAAGAAAATATAAAGCAAAAAGTGTGTCAGTGTTTTCAACACTGATAATAATCAATAAACAATAATCAAATTCTCTTATTTACTGATTTCTGAAAGATCATAAACACTGAAGACTGGAGTAATGATGCTGAAAATTCAGCTTTACATCACATAAATAAATGACACTTTACACCAAAACAATGAACTGCTCATCTCAATAACAGCAGTATGTGCTAACAAAGTAAAATAGTGTCCATGTTGGTTTTTTAGATGACCTTAAAGTGTATTAAACTAATTTAAGCATTTGATCACACAGATGTTGACTCATATTTATCAGATTCAACAGTTTTGATTGTAATGGTCAGAACTGCACTGTAAAAATATCTGTTAATGAACATTTTTTTGTGTTTTGAGTTTGACAAAAATACAAAATAAGCAGTATAAAGTACTCCAGTTAGCTTGAAATGCATACCACTTCATATTGTGACCACCTCAGCTGTGCGTTATTCTCAATATTCCTTACATAACACAACATAAGAGCATTGTTTATGGAAAATTAGGTGTTGGGATCTTTAGGGGCTTCAGGATCCAATTCTGGGAGTCATAATTCAATTCCAAAATGATTATTAACCTACATCGTTTTCCTATTTCTTCAGCTGTGCAAATACATTTCAAGATGGGGTGGAGTTAAATTAGATCCCCACCAACATCAAAAGCAAATCAATGCCCTTAGCGACCCAATGCTTATTATTTTTCTGCTTCTATCTTGCACACACCAGACATGCACCATCGCAATCTAATTTAAAAACAGAATTAATTCTGAATCGCTACAGAAATAATCGCCATACATCAATGAATCGATATATTTCTCCCAGCCGAATGTGCTGGAGTGGCCTCGCCAGAGCCCAGACCTAAACCATATAGAACATCTCTCAGAGATCTAAATGGCCAAGAGGTCAATCACCGGGTTGAGTTCGTTCTGGCTTGTTTTTATTGTGAAGCAATTTTCACTTTTTGGGAAAGGTTTCTCCCCAGTGTGGCTCCAGATGTGATCAATCAGACCATCTATATCTTATTTATTTTTAAATCCATCTACACAAATGGTTAAAGGCCAGCGTGGACTTTAAGGTGATACGTAAGATTGTGTTTATAAGTGTAAGTCCTCTCGCATTGATCACACTTAAATGGTTTGCCTAGTTCATGAATCCTCAAATGAATAATAAGACTCTCTTCATGGATGTAGCCCTTCCCACAGTGCTGGCATACATAAGGCCTCAAGTCAGTGTGAGATTTTGCGTGATTTGCGAGGCTTTGCTTATGATAGAAACTCTTCCCGCACTCTTCACAAGGAAAGGGTTTCTCCACCTTGTGTATTCTGTAGTGCTCCAGCAGATGTTCTCTACAGGAAAACTCTCTGAAACACTGATGGCAGAACATCATCTGTTTCTGTGATGTGTTGGTGTGTGTTTGTGCGGAGCTTTCTCCAGTGTGGATCCTGAAGTGCTCCATCAGATGCTCCTTAGTCTCGAAGCTCATCTTGCACTCCAGGCAGGAGAAGAAAAAGCCTTTTCCTCTTTGAGCTCTTTTCTGAGTCAAGCTGGTGCCGATTCTTGAGCAGCTTAAATACTGAGGCTGCTCGCAGTCCTGAAGATCCTCGTTTAGTTTAATCTCAATCTGAGCTGAAAATAACAGAATAAAAAGTTAAAGCACAAATTCATGACCACAAAGGAGCTGGAAGTAAACAAAGCTGCAGGATATTGGAAAAAAGAGCATTACAATATTTAGTTTTTCTGTGGGAAAATTTCACAAGATTGCTTATAACCCTATTTGGAAACTTTTACATACGTTTAGATTGTTCGGGTCCATTTTGTAGAAATTTACACTGTGAAAAATGCTTTTTTTAAGATCTTTTTGTCTCGTTCCTAGTTGAAAATATCTAAAAATGCTTAAATCAAGAAGCATTTTCTAGACAAGGAAAAAAATATCGTCTTGTTTTCAGAAATAATGAATCTAAATTAAGTGAGTTTTTCTTTAAATTGATAAAAAAAAGCTAACAGGTTAAGAAAAATAATTTCACATAAAATTATTCTGCTCACTGCATTTGCAGATTATTTTAAGAAAAAGTCCCTTCATTTTGACTCATTTCTTAAAACACGATATGTTTTGCTTGTCAAGAAAATGCTTCTTAAGAATTTTTAATTTAAGAATTTTTAGATATTTGGACTAAAACAAAACAAAAACTCTAAGAAAGAAAAGCATGTCTGCAGTGTAATAACCAGTAGAAAGTTATAACTGTATAAGAGAAGGTGTAAGAACTATATGTGATGCCTTTGTGACCTGTTCTTCATCATTTTATATAGATTGTTTTTTTTTTCTCCTTTTTATCCATTAAATTATTATGTAAAAGTAAATTAACATAAAAGCTACAACAAATGAACGAGTACAAACAAAACGTCATCCACAGACCTGTGTGTTCCTCCGGCTCTTCCTTCTTCAGGGTTAAGGCTTCTTCTTCTTCATCTCCACACGGCTCAGGAATCCGCACTTCTTCACTCTCCTCTTTTATAAACTCAGCCTTGACAGCAGTGTGTGTTGAAGACATCATTTCATAATAAAACACACTTATTTCGCTCTGACAGGAAAAGAGTCTCCGTCGCCTTCAGCAGGGCAGGAATATTCGCGCTCTTTCCTGCTGGACAGTAGATGTGTGTTTTTCTGAACAGATCCAGAGTCAGTTTGTGTTTAATATCTGCTGTTTTACTCTATAAATGAACAGAATGTTAAAGAGAAACACAGCGAGACTGAGAGCCTTCTTCTTCTGCAGTTTTAGTGACGGTTGTAAACAGTTTTGAAGCATCAGCGCCACCTATATATACGACGTCGGTAAGTGTGCACACAGCTGATACTGAAAAGGGATTTAAAATGTTTAAATATTTATAGAGTAATATCTGAATTATTAATAAAGTCATTGTGCCACAACAATTGAATAGAAGAAACTTGACATTTAAGTCTGAGTGCAATAAATGGTCAATTAGAGGTATATTAAATGGATAATTCACCCAAAAATAAAAATGTACTCATTTACTCTCCTTCAAGTGGTTTCTTCCTTTATGCGTTTCTTTCTTCTGTTGAACACAAAATCAGTTATTTTGAAGAAGAGCTGAAAACCACAGAGAACATAGAAAACCAGTAACCATTGACTTCCATAGTAGGAAAAACAAATACTATTGAAGTCAATGGTTAAAGGTTTCCAGCATTTTACACATCATCATCATTTAATTCAACATAAGAAAGAAACTCATAAAGGTTTTAAACGAGTACAGTCTGAGTAAATGATGACAGAATTTTCATCTTTGGGTGAACTATCCCAACTTACAGAAGATTCTATGAATATATATATTTTTAAATAAAGGATTTTGTTCATTTTACAGCTTCAAATATGCAGTAATACACACTTTGAAGATACAATAAATCTGATGAAAAATGGGCTTCGAAATTGAAATTTTAAAAAGTACAGTTTATTAAGAATCACAATTCAACATTATATTAAAATATATTTAATACACATTGAGTTACATGCATGCAAACCAAAAAAAAACAAAACATGTTGTGTGCAATTATTCAGACAAATAAGACATTTTCTAATCTCAATATTTGATCGTCAGACATTCAAACTTTAGGAAAACAATATCTTTGGCATGTTCTATGGAACTGAAAGGAAAATAAAAGAAATGGCACGTATTTCTGGTTTGAAAAGGGAAAAAATTACCGCTGTATTTGGTTTTGACCACTGAAAAAGTGTACAATTCATAACAATAAGTATACCAAAAGAAACTTTTTTAAGTATACCTTTGTTAAGAAACAAAATCTACAACAATTTCTACAAAACTTTAGTTACATGCATGCAACTTTTAGGTGAAAAACCCACAAGTTTCCCATTTAGCCAGCAGATTTTCTCCAATCTCTCGGCAAAAAAAATAACACAATAATGCTTTCCATTATTATTTTAAATTTACCCCCCCCCCCCTGTAAATTTTCTCCAAATGCCCACCACCAGAATCTTTGAAGAGTGTTTTCTCATTAAATATGCATTAATGGAATTTCTTAACAAAACGATATGTTTTTCACCCGCAAAAGCCCTGTCACCTTGATTTACCATTGAATGGGTCATAAAATGCATTTATACAACATGTTAAATTGTTCTCTAACTTCTACACAGAAGCTATGTGGTTTAGATAAGTGCAAAAAGTCTCCAGAAATAGTTCTACATGTGCATTTACGACCCTAGGATTTCCCCCTAGAATAAAACACTCTGCTTTTACCTTATTTGGAAGGGTCATGAATATTAATGAGCTCTGCTCTGATTGTGCACGGCTCATTTCACTGACTAGTTTACGCAGCAAATAGAAATATACTGTCTGGCATAAACGCAGGAGCACTACTTGAAATATAAACATGGGAAATAATCATACTTTAGCAGTACAACTTAAATTATTTGACCAAACTGATTAGAGTACATATTAGATTAAAATAGAAATACATGATCCTCATCAACATTGTTGTTTACATTACAAGTGCATTACTAAGGCAATAGTTGACGAATTTCTACAATTTTTTAACAAATGTAGTGTGATTTTGCTGAGGCCACGCCCCCTGCAGAGTCCCTGCCCACTGCAGTAGTTTATAGTTTGTATTTTATAAATTAGATGTATTTGACAAAACAGGCAGGAATCAATAATAACCTAAAAATAATATTTAACTATGCTAGATGGAGTTAGCTTATTAGCCAAGGTTAATGTTACTGTAGTAGCACTTTAGCGTTGTGTTGTTATATTAAAGTTTAATTTAAACAGAAATGACTTCAATAGTCGAGAAATATTCAGGAATTAGCCACAGACTACAGTATACCCTTAAAGGGATTTTGGCATAGCCTACATGTTATTGATCCTCGAGTGTAACGCCACAGTTAGTGTTATGTGCGAATTTACATATTTTTAGTGGTCCTTTGCTCAAACAAGATTTAAATAAGGAGGAGTGTTTGAGGCTCAATAACTCCTTTATATTTATATTATTACATATAAACAGTGAAATCAGCATCTGTTTCACCAAAACCGTCGATTGTAAGTGCAGGGCATAACTGGCATGTTTCAGTAAGTAAACCTGTCTTAAGACACTTCAAGCTTAACGAATGAAGTTTTGTTTTTCATAATAAAAATAATAGTCCAGAAGCCAGTACCATGAAGCAGGATTAGCTGGTTATGCTTCAGTTTAGTATGAACCAATCCTGGATTTTAGATACCATGATTGTAGCTGGGATTTAATCATTCTTGGTTGCCATGGTAACTTATACCGCGCAGCTAAATCGGCTCCAGGGCAGGTTATGGTCATCATGCTACAGTATGTTCTGGCTATGTTCAGGATATTATTTTTGGACATGTTTAGGTTACATTTGGGATATTAATGTTCAGATTTTTGACATGTTCATGTTATGTTCTGGACTTGTACTAGTTATGTTCGGGTTATGTTTTGGATATGTTCTGGACATGTTCTGGTTTTGTTTTAGATATGTTCAGGATATGTTATGGACATGTTTAGCATATATTCTCGATATGTTCTGGTGATGTTCAGGTTTTGTTCTGGATGTTATTGGCATGTTCAGGTTATATTCTGAATATGTTCTGGAAATGTACTAGTTATGTTAGGGTTATGTTTTGTATATATTCTGCACATATTCTGGATATGTTCTGGTTTTGCTTTAGATATGTTTTTGTTATGTTTTGAAAATGTTCTGGACATGTTCAGGATATATTCTCGATATGTTCTGGTAATGGTCAGGTTTTGTTCTCCATGTGTTATTGGAATGTTCAGGTTATGCTCTAGATATGTTCTGGACCTGTACAGGTTATGTTCAGCTTATGTTCTGGTTTTAGATATGTTCAGGTTATGTTCTGGATATGTTCAGGACATGTTCTGGTTTAGAAATCACAAACTGAAATTTAACCAGTTGGCTGTGCACAAAATGAGAAGTTAGAGAAGTGCACTTTAGAGAAGTTTATTTATTATAATTATTTCAGATTATCCGTAATTCATGACACATAAGCAATTTTAGTTTAACCAATTTTATAGTTTTATTAAATTGAAATATACAGAAAGCCGCATTTTTAACCAGTAGACAACGCATTAAGAACTATATATGAGCTTAGAGTTGAGTCAACTAAACAAACTAACTTTACTAACACTAATAAAGTACAACTCTGGTGTTAATGATCATGCTAGTTGATTGGCTGGTTACAGCTAGTGTTTGTTTACACTATGAGATGAACAATTCTCACAGTGCTGGGATCCTTCAGACAGACAGACAGTGGCACTGTGAGGCCATTGCCTTTACATGCTTATTAAAAAGTCTACAAGACTTTAAATGAATGTCACTATAGGCATCGCATGAAAATCTAACTGTAGCATTGTATGCTAGACAATAGGAATTAGTTTTAACTCCGTCAAAATAAAAGTCCCACTCTTAAAACATAGTGGATAAAAAAGAAAATGCCTTAGTGAATCTGAAACCGCCAGTACAAGTATAAAAGCATGAAGTATTTTTGAACACTCCTGTTCTTAAAGCTGAATATTTATGCTCATTGTTTCAGCTTTGGACAGGCCTTTTTCAGATGTTTCCCCAGATTTCCGTATCTGCTGAAAGTCTTCCCACAGGAAGGGCAGAGGTACGGCTTCTCTCCAGTGTGCACACGCTCGTGCACTTTCAAGGCCCCTGAAACTGTGAAGCTCTTTTCACAGTGTGAACACTTGTAGGGTTTTTCTCCAGTGTGGATGCGCTCGTGCACTTTTAATTCTCCAGGTCTGATGAAAGTGCTGCCGCACTCCAGGCACACGTAGGGTTTCTCCCCAATGTGTGTCTTCTGATGGTCCTTAAAGCCATTGAGCCACAGGAAACTCTTCCCACAGAATGAGCACACGTATCGCCGCTCGTCCTCGTGAATCCTCATGTGTGTCTTTAAATGCACGGCCAGGAAAAACTTCTTCTCACACTTCTCACAGCTGAAGGGTCTTTCTCCAGTGTGTGACAGCAGGTGTGTTTTCAGGTTGCACGCTTCAGCAAACCTCCTGCCGCACTCAGGACACTGGTGTAGTTTCTCTCCAGAATGCACCTTCATGTGTCTCTTCAGACTGTTGTGATGTGTGAAGCTCTTCCCGCACAGCAGACATGTGAAAGGTTTCTCTCCGGAGTGTATTTTGGCGTGCTCTTTCAGTCCTTCTTTCTGTGTGAAGCTCTTCTTGCATTGAGCGCAGTTGAACGGCCGCTCGCCGGAGTGTATCCGCACGTGTCTCCTCAGGTCTCCAGAGTTTGCGAAGCTCCTGTCGCACTGAGCGCAGGTGAACGGTCTCTCTCCGGTGTGGATTCTGATGTGCCTCTTCAGGTCTCTTTTACAGGTGAACGTCTTTCCACATTCTGGGCAGGCGTAGGGACTATTATCTTCTGTTTCTTCAGTCTGAGAGCAGCTACAGGAGTTTTCTCCAGGCATTAAATGATAAGGTTTCTGACCTTCCTCCACTTCATTTTGCTCTTCAGTTTCATCTTTCACTTCCAGCAGGTCTTAAAGTAAAGAGAAAAACACAAACAAAACATCAAGAGAACGTGTTGATTTTAGAGCAATAATTGACCACAGGCTGTGAATCATTAACCCTTGTGTGCTGTTGGGTCGTTTTCATCCACTCTGGGCTGATTTTAAGTTTAATTTGGCCACAGCTTTCTCTGTGTTTCAGCAAATGGAATGATTTTTGGTGATGAATCTTATTTTGACACATTTTGGCGAAATACATTTAAATTTTTCAAAAACTCAACCATACACTCTGGGCAGCTTTACTACCCCTTCATTATGTTGGTGGCTGTTTTTGCCCCATTGACTTTCATTAAAATCACATCCGTGCATAATTTTTGCATGTTAAAAATTACTTCTAGCTCACATTGTGTCAATCATATTCCCGCACTGCCTCCAAAACTGTCATCTGTCAAAAAAAAATTGAATTGGGTTAGATTTATTCGTTTTTCACATCCAAAATAGCATTTTTAGGGGTGCTTTGACAATTCGATGCCGCCAAATGGCAAACTCCAAAATGGCGTTGGAGAATCGAATGTACTTAATCTCACAACACAAAGCCCTTTATGATAAACAAAGCATGGAATATAAAGACACTGCATTAAAGAACTGATTGTGGCAGGTGATTGCAGAACATCTTGGAAACCAGGACAGTAGGTACTGATTTCAAAATAAACGGTGTGTGAAAGGTTATAAAGTGAAGTTACTGAGGTAAACAATAGCTTGTTGCTAATATGATTGATATTCAAATCAGTGAACAAAATCTGGCGCAACCTGAGGGAAACGTACGTCCGCTACAGAAAAGGAGACTCCATTTTGTATTGTTCTGCAAATTACTTAGCAATGGATTAATTAATATGCATCAGACTCGGTGTGCCATGGTTTATGTGCATGACGAATTTTTCAGATGCGAAAAAAAACCCACATGAAAATTTCAGACTTCACTGTGCAAAGACCTTAATCAGTATGATGACATATTTCCAGCAGAATATTGAGTAGGGGGCGGGGTTAGGAGCTAATATATTTTAGGTTCTACTCTCAATTTTCACTTGCAGCAAACTAAGCGTTGGAGGGGCGTGGCTAAGGACCTAATCCATAAAACTGACGTCATGAGAGAATAACTGCCATTCCAGAGCAGAAGCAGGTGTGCAGATTTGGATTAAAGATTACCAGAGCAATTCACTTTACTAATTGTTAACCATATGACCAACAATGTCGACAAGCAAAATAAATATTGTAAATTTGATTTCATGCAGACCTCAAAACCAATGAAATACGTCCAAAAACACAAATGTACGAGGTTTGAGGGTTAAAATATTATGGTCTGATTGATTTGTAGTGTTGTGGACATGATCACCAACCTGTTTGTTCTTCAGGATCTTCATCCTCCATTCTGCATGATTCTGCATCACTCATATCTTCACTGTCCTCTTTAACCATCTCCATCTTCACAGCAGATTCAGCTCTTTAGCCTTTCCTGCGTGTTTGTTTGTAAATGTTGTCACGTATAAGGTTGTCAATACTTCAGTGTTTTCCTTACGTGTAGATTCGATTTACTAGGAGGAAAAACATCTTTTCCGACTCCATTTAAAAACAAAACGCCTGTTATCACTTCACGTAAAGCTGTTCAATATTACACTTAATAATTTACATTCATTTCAAATGACTACCACAGAAGATTCACTAAACCGAACCAAAAAGTTTCCTCCTGTTTCATACTTGAATGCGCCGAAAACCAGTTCACTTCTTCCGTGTGTTTCGCGCAGACGCACAGCGCAGGACCAAAATAAAAGTCTGTTTTCATTTCGATTATGCATGATGTTCTGTACACTGCAGTCTAAACACTTTCATTCTGTAGCCGCACAACAAGTCTGACTTTTAAAACAGAAATGACCGTTTTTTAAACAGAAATAACCGTTTTTATTAAGGAATAACCGTTTTTTTAAAACAGAAATAACCGTTTTTAAACAGAAACAACCGTTTTTAAACAGAAATGACCGTTTTTATTAAGGAATAACCGTTTTTTTAAAACAGAAATAACCGTTTTTAAACAGAAACAACCGTTTTTAAACAGAAATGACCGTTTTTATTAAGGAATAACCGTTTTTTTAAAACAGAAATAACCGTTTTTAAACAGAAACAACTGTTTTTGAACAGAAATGACCGTTTTTTATTGAGGAATAACCGTTTTTTTTTAAACAGAAATAACAGTTTTAAAACAGAAATGACCGTTTTTTAATAAGGAATAACCGTTTTTTTAAAAAACAGAAACAACCGCTTCATAACACTGTTTAGCAGTGTTGCTATGGCAACACAACCGCTACAGTAATATAAACAGATGAGCCAATACTGTAGTTTTCTACAACTATAGATTATATTATACTACAATACACCAGTTTACTGTGGTAAAAACGGAAGTATACTATATTTATAACAATTTCTCAGTTTAGTAATACTTAATATTACAGTATGCTAGGTTATAGATACTATAATACACTTTACTATGGTATTATGGTACTATTATTTATTGTCTCATATTGTCTATATTTTCTGTTTTTAATAACTTTGTTCCGTTTCTGTAGCTGGGGTTCTGTCTAAAGGAATGAAAAGCAGATTTTACTTTTTATATCACTGTATAAAAATGTATATATATATATTTAAATATAAACATGTTACAGTCAGAAAACCAATGATC
The DNA here is from genome assembly GCF_903798145.1 of Danio aesculapii. Lineage (NCBI taxonomy): Eukaryota > Metazoa > Chordata > Actinopteri > Cypriniformes > Danionidae > Danio > Danio aesculapii. The sequence goes on along the minus strand of NC_079436.1, from coordinate 217,089 downwards.
GTACTAAATTACCTTTATGGAGTTTTGTAGATCTTCCATCAAATGACCTAAATATACACAAATAGCATGTTTAATTTACACTAAAGAGTCATTATTGTGAAGCTTAAATAAAGAAATAATGTATTTCTAAATAAGCTTTAATCTCTGATATGTGTTGCTGAATTGAAGAAAATCTGTTTGGTGAAATATTCCAGGCTTGAGCATGATACAACACATCAAATCATACATTTTGTCCTAAAAGTTACAGTAATAAGCAAGACACTGCTGGAAACCATATTCTCTGTTTTATTTAAGTGGCTGTCAAATATTTTGGCAAATAATTCAGATTAAAACACATGGTGGTAAGCAACATTCATAAACACAAGACTGATATTGTGAATATGACAATAGCTTTAAGAGTCTCCAGGTTCAATAAAACACATGACAAAGGATGTATTAATATCAGTATTAATATTAATATAGCAGTAAACAATGTGTGTGGTGTTGCAGGCTCCATCTACTGGTGCGACGGGGATTTTAAAGGCACATTTGTTCATTGGTTACATTTCACATTTATCACTTTCAATAAAGCAGGAATAAACAATATTACAATAAAGTTACAACACTGTGCTAAAAAAGTAAGTAAAAAGTGCTGCTCTTCTGTAGATATGTTCACACACAGCCACAAACACTAAAATATACAATATTGCCCTCTTAGTCAGTTTACATCATGATTAAAATACTAAAGTATGAACAAGCACACAATCAGCTTGACTGATTTCTTTATAAAAGTAACAAAGTATACTGAAATTATACACTGAGGAGTTATGATTCACATTTTGAAGATGATTAAAACATTTAAATACACTGACATCAGTGTAGTTTAATAACTGCTACCACATAATTAAGCATATAACGATTCACTCAACTCACAATTTGATTCATGAATTTGATGTCATGATTTTCTTTTATGTATTACATTTATTTATTTATTTTATTTATTATTTATCTTTTAAACATAATGAGATTGAAGACATCATACATGTCCTTTGATTAGGCTACTGCTGTACAATTTTATATTAAAATATAAAAACGAAATACATTTTTATAGCAAACCGCAACTCAAAAAATGTACATAAAAGAAATCCCTCTTGACATAAACAAAGTAAGGCTTTGCTTGTGTTCTTTCCATTTAAAACTGAAGTCAACCACTGCATTTCAATCAGGATCCCAATTAAGATCCAGCATTTCTAAATTGAACACAAAAACAGAATGCTGTGACATCAGTCAGTCATAAAACATGAAGGAAATAGCGGATGAGCTGAATGAGCTGCAGATTCACTCTCTGCCAGCAGGAGGCGCTAATAAACAACACTGATCTCCTGTTTCTATAGTTACTGCTGTAAAAAACTCTTTAGTGTTTTAGTTTTACTTAACATATAATATACCCTATAGTTGTAGAAAACTACAGTATTGGGTCTTTTGTTTATATTACTATAAATGTCGTGTTACCATAGCAACTGTAGAATCACCACAACAGATCAGTTACTGTAGTTGTGGTGTTACCATAGCAACTGTAGAATCACCACAACAGATCAGTTACTGTAGTTGTTGTGTTACCATAGCAACTGTAGAATCACCACAACAGATTAATTCCAGTACTTTACTGTAGTTAGGCTCAAAAACACTTCAATATTTTTTAATGTGGTATCTCTAGAGTCTAAATGGACCTTGTTCACTTTCTCAGCTTTGGACAGGCCTTTTTCAGATGTTTCCCTAGACTGCCGTATCTGCTGAAAGTTTTCCCGCATGTAGGGCAGAGGTACGGCTTCTCTCCAGTGTGCACGCGCTCGTGCACTTTCAGCCCTGACGACTGAGTGAAGCTCTTTTCACAGTGTGAACACTTGTAGGGTTTTTCTCCAGTGTGGATGCGCTCGTGCACCTTCAGCTCCGCAGCTCTGGCGAAGGTTTTGCCGCACTCCAGGCACACGTAGGGTTTCTCCCCAATGTGAGTCTTCTGATGGTCCTTAAATCCATGCAACCACAGGAAACTCTTCCCACAGAATGAGCACACGTATCGCCGCTCGTCCTCGTGAATCCTCATGTGTGTCTTTAAATGCACGGCCAGGAAAAACTTCTTCTCACACTTCTCACAGCTGAAGGGTCTTTCTCCAGTGTGTGACAGCAGGTGTGTTTTCAGGTTGCACGCTTCAGCAAACCTCCTGCCGCACTCAGGACACTGGTGTAGTTTCTCTCCAGAATGCACCTTCATGTGCACCTTCAGCGTGCTCTGCTGAGTGAAGCTCTTCCCGCACAGCGTGCATGTGAATGGTTTCTCTCCGGAGTGTGTTTTTGCGTGCTCCCTCAGCACCTCTTTCTGTTTGTAGCTCTTCCCGCATTGAGGGCAGGTGTACGGTCTGTCTCTGGAGTGAATGCGCATGTGCCGTTTTAGCTCTCCCGAGCTCGGGAAGCTCTTTGCACACTGCCGACAGGTGAACGGACGCTCACCTGTGTGGATCCTCAAGTGCCTCTTCAGTCCTCCTGAATTGGTGAAGCTCTTTTCGCACTGCGGACATGTGAACGGACGCTCTCCGGTGTGTATCCTGAAGTGATCCTTCAGGCTTCCCTTACATGTGAAGCTCTTGGCGCACTGAGGACAGGTGTACGGCCGCTCACCTGTGTGGATCACCATGTGGACCTCCAGGTGTCCTTTACGTGTGAAACTCTTCCCACACTGCGGGCAGGAGAAGGAGCCTTTGGGTGGAGCAGTCTCTGAGCCGCTAGAGGACTTTTCGTCACTTGTTGAACTCTTCTCTTCATTGGCTTCTTCATCTTTCACCTTCATCAGGTCTGAAATGACATAAACATGAAAAGAAAGTGTTGTTTATATGAAGACTTGATTCAGATTTACAACTGATATATAAACAGAGCTGGATAAAGCATAAAAGTAATCTAAAAGTAATCCAAAAGTAGTCAGATTACTTTTGCATTAATACGTAATCTAAATATATTATATTACTTCTACAAATGTTTTAATGTAATTTATAATCTGAAATATAATATCTTTAGATTACATAATTACAGTGATGTAATCTGACTGCCTTTGGATACAAAAGTAATCTAGATGTAATCCAAAAGTAGTCGATTACAGTAGCTTAAATATGCAATCTAAAGATATTATACTACTGCCAACAACTGTTGTAATGTCATTTGTAATCTGTAATATATTTGGTTTGGATTACATATTAATGATAATCTGTTTTTGAATACAAAAGTAATCTAAAAGTAATCCAAAAATAATGAGATTACGTTAGCATAAATATGTAATCTAAAGAAATTATTTTACTTTTTTAAAACTGTTTTAATGTACTTTGTAATCTGTAATATATTATCTTTAGATTACATAATTACAGTAATGTAATCTGTTTTTTAATACAAAAGTAATCCAAATGTAAGCCAAAAGTAGTTTGATTACGTTAGCATAAATCTGTAATCTAAAGATAACTGTTGTAGTGTAATCTTTAATATATTAGCTTTATATTACATATTTTTGTAATGTAATCCGACTACTTTTTAGAAAAGTCATCTAAATGTAATCCAAAAGTGGTCTAGTTATGTTACCATAAATATTTAATGTTATATAAATATGTAATTTTGTAATCTAATTTGTAATCTTTAACATGAGTAATCCAATGTTAAATTTATACTTTCCCTGCTGAAAAATCCATCTTAAACCAGCCTAGGCTGGTTGACCAGCCTGGTTTTAGAGGGGTTTTGGCCATTTCCAGCCTGGTCTTAGCTGGTACACTAAATCCAGCTAAAACCAGCCTGGTTTAAGCTAGACATAGCTGGTTTTAGCTGGTAATCACCCAGCCTGACCAGCTAAGACCAGGCTGGAAATGGTGGAAACCAGTCTGAAAGTGGCCAAAACCCCTTTAAAACCAGGCTGGTCGACCAGCTAAAACCAGCTCACCAGCCTAGGCTGGTTTAAACTGGATTTTTCAGCAGGGTTGTAATATAATCTCTTAATTACACATTTATAAAATTATCAGACTACTTTTGGATTACTTTAGTGCTAACCCTTATCTGACATCACATACACTGAAGCAGGATAATTTATTTTGACAACTATTCAATGTTAATATTCACTATTAGTAACAGAGCAACACTAAATCTGATTATTTTACTTCAGATTAAGTGTTTAAAAAAGCAACATTACAAAAAACTATTAAAAACATGAAAACTACAGCAATATCAACGAAACATCAACTAAAACACATTAAATGTGAAGATGACAATGAAAACTATCAAACAGCAACAGTACAAATGCGAAAAATCAGATATTAAGCCACAGGTTTATTAATATAGAGATAAAAAAGAGAAATATTATGAGAATTAATCAACTATAAACAGTTTCCTGCCATTCTGTAAATAATATGTAATCATGTAATCCATAAAAAGTAACTTACAAGTATTCAAAAGAGTAATTTACTCTCATTAAGTTACAATTACTTGATTTCTGGAATCTGATAAAGTAATCCAGATTACCGTTAGCCCATTACTATCCCAGCTCTGAATAAAACTATGAATAAAACATGTCTCACTTTAAATATCTGTGATTATTCATTATATTATGGATGGATAATAATCACCAACCTGTAGTATTTCCCTCAGTGTCCTCATCTGTCATGGTGTGTGTTTCTGCATCACTCTCCTCCTTAACACACTCCATATTTACTGCAGTATTTCAGATCTTCTTCTAGTTCTTGTCCCGTTTAAGACGCAAATACCAGTGGAAAGAAAACAAATGCCGAAATATATCGATCTGCAGGCATTTCACTGCAAAACCCGCCATTTAACTCAAGATATTTACAAAAACCCGAAGCCTTCAGCAGCTATTGTGATCTTTACTGATGTATTGGAGCTTATAATGAAGAATAATAACGTCGTCTCTATACTTCAGTAAAGTGTGGATCATCTCTGAACGTTTCGTGTCCGTTAATATGTATTATTCCGCCGAGGAATATAAAACTCTCTCGGCAGATTTTCAGCAGCTCTGACGCAGCCCTGATGACGTCACCGCGCCGAGTGATGTTTTCATGTTGATGAAAAAAGTCAAACCGAAACTAAATGCTTTAATTAAAGAACACTAGCGATTAAAGCTGTGCATTTCCATTACAGTAAAGCACTAAATATTACCAGAAACGTGGTGGATGTTTGTAACAATGCCATTAATAATAATAAAAGTGAAATGACAGCCAGCAAAAGTGTCAAGTTCTCTAGAAATAACTCATTTAAAAGATAAAGTGATTATATATTTCCAGATTCATTAATACAGGTGATTCTGCATCATGCACTGTAAAAAACGCTGGGTTGTTTGTGTAAAATATGAACAATATTAACCATGTATGTATATAATGTCATTTTTTATTAAATGTCATTTTTTAACCCAGTGGCTGGGTTTGTCTATATTAAGCTTATAATTTGGTTAAAACAACCCAGCATATATATAGCATAAAACCTGGCGATTGAACTATAACTCCAGACACGTGACAGAATTGAATAAATTGTGTATAAATTATTTAGTTTGCAACAGATTATCAGACAGTTTATTACGTCACAATGCTAATATACCGCAAAATAATATTTTACAATCAACAATATTATTAATAATCAGCAACTGACGGAGCTGAAATAATGTGAGCTTTTGTTTTTGGTATGTATCTTTTGTAATGTGGGTTTTCTATATATATATATATATATATATATATATATATACATACACATACACACTACCTGACAAAAGTCTTGTCACCTATCCAAGTTTAAGGAACAGTAAATAATAACTGGACTTCTAGTTGATGATTTGGTATCAGAAGTGTCTTATATGAAAGGTAAAGGCCTCTAGATGAGGCTTATTTGAGCACAATATAATCTGATCATGTCTTGATTATTAATGATTTGATTAGGACAGTAAGGTCTGACTCTGCTTAGACTAAAGTCTGCTCACTGAACCTTCAATAATGTCCAGTATAGAATATGTGCTCATGCTGCAGTGGAAACAGAATGAATATTGTGTCTGACTCCATCATGAGCTTGGAGGACTGCATCCATACATCTCTGACATGACTCAAATCACTGATTAATAAAGTCATCTGGAATGGCAAAGAAAGCCTTCTTGCAGGACACCCAGAGTTCATCAAGAGTCTTTGTTATCATCCACTCTGCAGATCTCTCACACGCCCCCATACTGAATGATTCCCAAACCATGATTTGTCCTTCACCAAACTTGACTGATTTCTGTGAGAGTCTTGGCTCCATGCTGGTTCCAGTAGGTCTTCTGCAGTATTGTTGATGATTGATGCAGATCAACAGATGATTCAGCAGAGAAATCCACCTTCTGACAATTTATGATCCACTAGAAGTCCAGTTATTATCTGTTGCTCAACTGAGATCCACCACAAGACTTTCATCAGGTAGTGTATAATTAAAATGATATAGTTCTGTATCTCATGGAGGTAAATCACATTCAATAAAGATCACTCCTCTAAATTAGAGGCTTTAATGAGCGTATGTACAAGAATCTGTGCAAAATCGGGGAGCTACTGTGAATAAAAAGAGTATTTCCTATAAAAAACATCCACAATGCACATGACTGGTTTGATTCTGAATGCAGATCTACAGTGTGAGATGATGATGTGATGACGGGAAATTCAATGTAATTAATGTGCATCATGGTGTATAGTTGTGCACCTGTGCTTGTTTGCATTATGTTACCGCCCTCTTCTGAAGAGTTCTCATTTGCATTAAAAGCGACAATTAGGATCAAAGCCTAAAAGGGTCAGTTTGAGAGAGCTGGAGAACATTATCTGTGTGCTAGAGCTGAAGCTTTACTCTAGAGCAGAAGTGCCCAAAGTAGGACCCACGGACCAACGTTGGCCCATGGTAACCTTTGGTTTGACCTGCCATCCTATCTGAACAGAGCGGGAGATTGATTTTATGAATTTAACCTAAACTTTTGTTTCTTTGTTTAATTGAGGAGCTACAAAAGCCAACTAAAGTAAATGTTGTTAATAGATCAGACTTTAAAATGTAAACACTGCCACTTGACAGATGGAGGACAACGCACAAGACATCAGCGAGCAAATCAAGGCAAAGGCAGGAGCAGCTCCAGTAGTGTATTCAGCATTGATATCCATTGTGTTATAAATGGGATTGTTTATGTTTTTACAGTAATAAGTTCTTTATAAAATGATACTGCAGCATTATTTAATGTTTTAAAGCAATGTTTTCTAGTTATTTTTAAATATTAGCAAATAAATTAGGAAATTACTCATGGCAAATTGAACGTAATACAGTTTAGTATATTCAACTTCGACCGAATCCCCAAAGCTTGGGCACCCCTGCTCACAGGTCTAAAACTCAATTCCTGGAGGGCCGCAGCTCTGCCTAGTTTTGCTCCAACCCTAATTAAACACAGCTGATCTAATGAACCAAGATGTTCAAGACTCTTTTGAACACCTAGGCTGTGTCCGAAATCGCATACTTCTATGCTATATAGTGCGCTAAAAACAGTATGCAAGCCAGCTAGTATGTCTAAAGTCATAGAATTGGAAAAACACTATGTGAGAGTGACCTGCTACTTCCAGCGAGATTCTGAAGTGCGCATTGGATGGATGCTACGCTATCCCATGATGCACCACGAGAGAATTCATGAATGGGAGTAAAGTGACGCAACTGACGTGGGTAGATCACGTGATGACAAAATGGTGGATGTAGTATGTCCAAGTTCCATCCATACTGCTTGCATTCATCCTGTATAGAGCGCACCTTTCTAACAGCCGAGTAGCACATTTGAATTCAAATGCAGTACCTACTGTAGTGAGCGATTTCAGACACAGCCCGAGATTATTTGGGTCAGCTGTGTTTGATTAGAGCTAGAGCAAAACTGTGCAGAGCTGAAGCGCTCCAGGAACTGAGTTTGAGACCTGTGCTCTAGAGACAGCACAGGCGCATTTACAGCTTGTATAAAGAGTAATGATACGTCCCCTTTAAAAGTCAACTCATTGTTTCAGCTTTGGACAGGCCTTTTTCAGATGTTTCCCCAGATTTCCATATCTGCTGAAAGTCTTCCCACAGGAAGGGCAGAGGTACGGCTTCTCTCCAGTGTGCACGCGCTCGTGAATTTTCAAGGCCCCCGACTGAGTGAAGCTCTTTTCACAGTGTGAACACTTGTAGGGTTTTTCTCCAGTGTGGATGCGCTCGTGCACTTTTAATTCTCCAGGTCTGATGAAAGTGCTGCCGCACTCCAGGCACACGTAGGGTTTCTCCCCAATGTGAGTCTTCTGATGGTCCTTAAAGCCATTGAGCCACAGGAAACTCTTCCCACAGAATGAGCACACGTATCGCCGCTCGTCCTCGTGAATCCTCATGTGTGTCTTTAAATGCACGGCCAGGAAAAACTTCTTCTCACACTTCTCACAGCTGAAGGGTCTTTCTCCAGTGTGTGACAGCAGGTGTGTTTTCAGGTTACCTGCTTCAGCAAACCTCCTGCCGCACTCAGGACACTGGTGTAGTTTCTCTCCAGAATGCACCTTCATGTGTCTCTTCAAGCTCCGCTGATGTGTGAAGCTCTTCCCGCACAGCATGCACGCAAACAGTTTCTCCCCGGAGTGTATTTTGGCGTGCTCTTTCAGCCCTTCTTTCTGTGTGAAGCTCTTCTTGCACTGAGCGCAGCTGAACGGCCGCTCGCCGGAGTGTATCCGCACGTGTCTCCTCAGGTCTCCAGAGCTGGTGAAGCTCTTCTTGCACTGAGCGCAGCTGAACGGTTTCTCTCCGGTGTGGATTCTGATGTGCCTCTTCAGGTCTTCCTGCCGTGCGAAGCTCCATCCACACTGCGGACACATGAACGGCTTCTCTCCAGAGTGGATTTTGCAGTGATCCTTCAGGCTTCCTTTACAGGTGAAGCTCTTCTGGCACTGAATGCAGGTGTACGGCCGCTCACCTGTGTGGATTATCCTGTGGATCCTCAGGTGTCCTCTACGCGTGAAGCTCTTCCCACACTCAGAGCAAATGAAAGAGTTTTTCGGTTGGGTTTCGGCTTGTGAAACATTATTATCGTTCTGTGATGAACTGCAGGATTGCTCTCCATTGGTGATGTTCTTCCGCTCATTCATCTCCACTTCACCAGGCTCTTTGTGTTCATCTGTCACTTCCATCATGCCTGAAAGGTTAAATTACATAAATTAATTCAAGAGTGATAAACTGAGATGCAATCTAACAACTTAATGGCATCCTATCTGCTGCCTTTCATTTACATTGAGTCTTATAGCAGATGATTCTGTCTGAAGTGACTTACAATTGAGGAGGCATTCAGCGATTCAACAAGAACAGGCAATGCACAAAGGTCATGTTGGTGCTCAGAGAATGAAGAGATCGAGTAGTTTATATGTGCTCAGGTGATCCTGGAAGAGATGGTTTATTAGTTGCGGTCCCACGCGGTTTGAGTCCGCGTGGGAACGGGAAGATCATTCCACCAATGTGGAACAGTGAATGAAAAGGTTCTGGAAAGTAACTTATAACCTCTCTGTGATGGCACCACAAGGCAGCGCTCACTCCCCAACTGGAGGCTCCTGGACAGGGTGTAGACCTTCAGCAGCAGGTGGAGGCTGCAGAGCCAGTGGCTGTCCTGTAAGAAAGCATCAATGATCTGAACTCGATCCAAACCTTGAGCGGTAACCAATGCAGAGGGGTAAAGAGAGAAGTTACACGGGCTCTCATTGAAGAGGATGAAGAGTCCAGCCTTCAGATCACCAGAGCTCAGACTCAGAGTTGTGCAGAAGGGTCTGATTTACTGATGTTGAAGAGTGCAAACCTGCATGATGGAGCGATGTGCTCTTTGAAGGACAGCTGATCATCCGTACCCTAGTATACATCTCTGGAGAGCGTGAATTATGTACCCAGAGGTACGTATGGCTGCATTTCATCTTTAAAACAAATGCTACAGGGCGGTATGATGCAGCAGACGGCTTCTGTTTCTTTTTGCACTACCAGCTGACCGCTTACCTCTGTATGGACAGCTTTCCCACTATTACCCCTTTCCCCAGTGGCTCGCAGTGTACATCAGTGGACTTGAGACAGAGAGAGGAGTTGACTGTGATGACAGGGTTCGAGTCCGGCAAAGAACGGTTCCAGAAAGCAGGTAAGATGAAAACAAAAGACAAAAAATAAAACAGCGTGAGTAAATAACAGCGGGAGAATGTGTTAAGGTCTGAAAACGTGGTAAAAATCAGGCGAGAGCTTTTCTTTTTCCGGATTTGCTTTTGAAAACACTGTCCTGTTGGGTTTAGGAAAGGAGGAGGAGGAGGGATTGGTCAGTCGGTCAGTTAACAGTGGCCTCTGGTGGATTTACACGACAGCAGGTGTGCATGGCACTCGCCAGAGGAATTTGAGATCTGAAAATGCGCAGAGCGCCCTCTGGTGGATTCTCGAACACAAAAACTGCAAAATAAGGTGCCTCCTGGGACATATTTGGCACTCTCCAGTTATGTATATGGTGGTGCATATCAGTAATGAGCCTGGTTTGCCAAGATTCCTTCCTGCATGGGGTAATGGTGGATGATCCCAGCTGGATGGAGAAGCCATGCTGAATGTGTGGAGTTGCAGGGAAGATGAGAAGTTCAGTTTCAGACAGATTAAGCAGTAGGTGATGGTCTTTCATCCAGGCATTATGAGAACCCTTGGGTCATCAGATGAAATGAAAAACAGAGCTGTGTGTCTATGATAAGCGTGACCATGTGATTGGATGATGGTTCCCAGTACCCTGGCGTAAACAGAAGGGGATCTAGAACAGATCCCTGAGGTACGCCTGTGGCCAGCTGATGAGCTCTGGATTCCTCTCCTCTCCCGTTTTTGCGAGTGGAGCAACACTGATTTCTTCCATTTATTTTGAGCACACAAAGCGGAGAACAGATGTTAGCGGAGGATCTGTGCGTGAGGGATAATCAAGTGCTCATTTTAACTGATATAGTGTCTAACTTTAAAAAAATCTATTAATTAAAAAACTATTTTGAAACAAATATAAAAGAAACTAAACAAAATAAAGAGATTTGAAAGCACTCGGAGGAGAGATTAAACAGAGAGAGTCCATTTTGATTTCAGGGTGATCTCCTTTAATTCTGAATCATAAAAAAGCAAGACTTTCTCTGCACAAAACTTGTATCAAAGCTCTTGATTTATTATAATTGGATATTTTATAGTATTTTCAGAGTTGTTTGAATAAGAAGACTGGGAGAATCACATTTTTTCATTTGTATTTTGAAGATCAACATCAGTCTTATGGTTTGGTGAGTAAATGATGGGGGAATATTGATTTTGAGGATAATAATAGACTTTAGATTGATGACCAACCTTTACGTTCCTCAGCATCTTGATCTGTGTCAGCATCGCTCATGTCTTCACTCATAATACTACATCTCTCAGACCCCGGCTGGCCTTTTCCTGCTTGTGTGTAAAAACCTATGGTAAAAACAGACTTTATCAGGATTAGATTATGGCAATATTTACCCAGAATAAAGCAGAAATGCAGTGCGTCCACATTGCATTACATTAGATGCTTGCAGCAGCACCGTCACATTAATGAAGCACATTTGAAAATGACAGGAAAGTACTTTTCAAAGATTTAATAAGTACTCACATAGCTTAAAGCCTCCAGAATAAAAGCAGCAGAAGCGCGCGCCGCAGCTCGTGTGACGTCACGCGTCATGTTCACCGCGCCGCGCGCATGCGCTGAGCATAATAAAGGTCTGGAGGAAATTATTCTCACTATCAGAAGAGGATTATGCTAACACACAGCTAGACTGACATATACATCTAAATCATGATTTTTGCAGATTTACCAGTATAGTGTATATGTATATAGCTATATTTTCCTTCTGTCATATTGTTGATGATTCTCTTTCCATCCCAGTAGGTGGCGGAAATGCACAAACCGAGATGAAAATAAAGAATAAAATGCGTTTATTCACATCAGAAAAATGTGTTTGGCTAACTTCTCTGATCCGGATGTTAACAACGTCATTTTCATGATGTGATAGCATAATAAAAGCACCCCGAGGTGAACCTGGATATAATATGAGCATCTCAGAGAGTTGTTGTCTATAGAAAATGAATAATCTTAAAGATGAAGATGTTGAGAAAGAGTTAAAGCTCATTCCTTATGCTCCTTTCTCTTAGGTTTTATATAACAGCTAACGTTTATAACTGTGTAAAAGAATTCCCATATAACAATACTATAGTAAATACTGTATTTGGGCCATACTACATCACTAACAGATAAACAAATGACCCAATAATGTAGTTTTCTACAACTATACTGCAATACACCACAGTTTACTGTAGTAAAAACTAAAGTCTACTACAGTATTTATTGCAGATTATCAGTTCACTAATGTCCTGTATGTATAAAATATATGGAGTACACCTGAAGCTGCAGTGCGGGAGCAGCTGCACCACAAACCTCACGGACCACCAGCACTCCCCATTCTTGATTTCTTTTGCTCTAAATAATTCTTGTTCCGTATGACTTGATGGCGGCGCTGTCACCTCACAGCAAGAAGGTCACTGGTTCGAGTCTCGGCTGGGTCAGTTGGTGTTTCTGTGTGGAGTTTGCATGTTCTCCCCGTGTTGGTGTGGGTTTCCTCCGGGTGCTCCGGTTTCCCCCAAAGTCCAAACACATGCGCTATAGGGGAACTGATCAACTAAACTGGCCGTAGTGTATGAGTGTGTGTGAATGAGTGTGTATGGGTGTTTCCCAGTACTGGGTTGCAGCTGGAAGGGCATCTGCAGTGTAAAACATATGCTATAATAGTTGGTGGTTCATTCCGCTGTGGCGACCCCTGATAAATAAAGGGACTAAGCTGAAGGAGAATGAATGAATGAATGAATCTTGTTGTAGCTGGTTCTTGTTCTGAATAACTCTTGATTCCTCCCACATCAAGAAAATGAACCCTTCCCCTGTTTCTAATCCACATATTTCTCAGTGTCACGTGTCGTTCTGTGATTAATCTTATCTTATCTGTCTGAGCAATGAGTGTCATCTGCTGTCTGTCTTTATCTGTGTGGTGTTCAGGCCTTCAGGTTATGGTGGAAAGATCATGTACGCTGGCATTTTGCAGTTCATTTGAAGTTCATTTCTATTTGTTTCTTCTGTTGAACACAAAGGAAGATATTCTGAAGAATGCTGGAAACTCAAAACACGCACAACCATAGTATATATCTATATATTCCTACTCGCTGGCTATTGGTTACTCTGTTAAAACATGCAGGATTACACACATTTCCTACATGTTGTCTCAATGCTAATCGATTAACATAACTGTATTGACAAATTGAAGTGGCTTTTACTGTGCTGATTTAAAGCTGTTGGGTTTGTCCATATTTGACTCAGTGTTGGGTAAATACCACCTATTGTTTCTGATCGAATATAATCCATCACGATTGATCAGGTTTGATTATAATACTGGAGAATCATGCATCGTTTACAGCTCTGTCAATTATTGATCTGCTCTCTATCGGCTCCATCATGCAGACTCGGCACTTCTCATCAGTTTATGCAGCTTTTACAACACTGTTAAGCTGATTTCAGATCTGCCAGTTGTTTTGAGCTTCATAACTCCAACATGAGGCACGAGGACGCCACACACACGCTCACATTTCTTTTCTATTTATTAGTTCTTCTTCCTATATGTGAGGTGAGCGGATCTTTCCTTGATCTATTGAATAGGCAGTTTTTGACAGCTCAATTGTTTTATGTTGGAACAGCTTTCATTTGTTAAGTTAACTTAATCGATTTGTGTTGGACACCATTAATGATCTGTGTGTAATCCAGCATGTTTTACTGTGCATGACAAACGTAATCTCACTGTGATTTCTCTCTGTCTCATCATGTTTGTCCATTACAGGCGACACCACGAGTGATTGGTGAGTGTTTTCAGCTGAGAATAGATTAATAATATAATATATACAGACTCAATTATGAGAAATATGTCCCAAATGCAAACACATTTCTAAAGTTTGAATAAGTAATGTCTAATAACTGATTCTGTTTATATTTGCCATGATGACAGAACATTACAGCCAAACTAAAGGAAACACTTTCTCCAGTAGACTAAATATAGGAAATACTGTGAAAAACGTCATCATCTTATGTCTTATATATAATCCTGCAGATGATTGAAACTGTTTGATTGCAGAATATAATGTTTAATTGATCATTTACAGAATATGATGTAGACGCTGGTAAAGAGGATCTGTTTGATGTCAATGAAGGTAAAGTCAACATCTCACTGCATACAGAGAAATATATATACTATAGTATTTTAGCATTATTTAATATGTATAAATACTGTACTGTTTCTGAACCTCAGTTTAGTAAATATACCATAGTAAAATGCATTTACGTTGTTATTTGAGGTGATTTTACTACACTTGTTAGAGTAACTACTATAGTAAAACAAACAAATGACTACATGAGTTACTGTGGTAATATTCCTCCAGCTATATTACACTGTAAACGTAGTAAATTACACAGTATTTAGCCATAATATGAACTGTAGTTTATACACAAAAAGATAAACAATACTGTAAATATATCTAATACAGCGAGGTAAATGGTGTTGCAAATGTAAATACAGTATTTTTGCTCTAATCGATTTACAGTAAGTTACTGTAGAAATTGTTGACAGTGTGTGTGTTATCATCATCAGAGTAGTTTGCTGTGTCTACAATAAGGAAATATGCGGATATTCAGGGTCATGTTTTGGTGGATCTACTTTTTCAGTTTTAAACCATTTTTAGAAAGTCAGCTAATCATTTTACTACATTATGAACACGATGGAACACACTGAAACATTAGACACCCTGATGTCCATTAAATATTATCGGTTCACTACAGCTCTTACTGTATGAAGTGTACAGTAACAAACAAACTAAATACTATGATACGATACAGTAACTGATCTGTTGTGGTGATTCTACAGTTTCTATGGTAACACAACAACTATAGTAATATAAACAAATGAGCCAATACCACAGCTATATTATTATACATTACTCTATATTATACTACTATGCACCACAGAGTACTGTAGTAAAATCTAAGGTATAGTACAGTATTTATAGCAGTTTATTACTATAGTTCATACTACAGTATGCTGAAGCGAATATTGAAATTTACTACAATTACAGTAGCACAGTTACACTACAACGTTGAAATATACTACATTATCATACACTGTACTGTAGTAAATCCTTAAGTGTACTATGGTATTACTCTGTGTCAGTCTGATCGACAGCTCTTCTGTTTGTGTTGTCAGATGCGGGTCTCGATCTCTTCGAGGGAGATATTTTATATGATGAAGTAAGAGAGTTTACTCTGATGCTGAATCAAATGTGCTGTTGTTTTGTGTTTGCAGCATACCTGCTGTGTTCATGATCAATAATTCAGCACTGATACACATTTATAGGCTTCATGTTTCTGTCACAGAAACTGGGGAGAAACTCTATAATCGGGGAGGAATACAGATGGCCCAAAACTATTCCTTATTACTTTGAGGATGATCTGGGTGAGTAGGGTGTCCTCACACACACACACACGCACACGCACACGCACACCTCCAGCGTCTTGTCTTTCACTCGTGAGCCGCTGTGGTGTCTGTAGACGCTCTCTCTAATCTGCTTTTGTCTGTGGACAGAAATCAACGCTAAAGGAGTGATCCTGAAGGCCTTCGAGCAGTATCGGCTGAAGACCTGCATCGACTACAAACCCTGGACTGGAGAGGAAAACTACATCTCTGTGTTTAAAGGCAATGGGTGAGCTGATAATAAACACCAGCGCTTATCACACACACACACACACACACACACACGCACACACACACACACACTTTATATCCCAATAAAATAATTCCATTGCTCAGTGCTGTGTGTGTGTGTGTGTGTGTGTGTGTTGATAGGAATGAAATGTGTTCCTTATATGAGTTTCAGGGCATTAATACTGCTAATAACTGATATATATATGTGTGTGTGTGTGTGTGTGTGTGTGCAGCTGCTTCTCATCAGTGGGGAACCGGCGTGTGGGCAGGCAGACTCTGTCTATCGGCAGTGGTTGTGATCGTATCGCCACCGTTGAGCATGAGTTCCTGCACGCGCTGGGCTTCTGGCACGAGCAGTCACGCTCCGACCGGGACGATTACGTCTCCATCATCTGGGACCGCATTACAGAAGGTATTTCAGCACTCAGGAGCTTCGAGAGTGACTGATGCAGTGAAATGATAATGTGTAGTGTTTATTTTACCAGCTCATATTGTTAGTCTTAACTATAAACCCTGCTACTGAAGCTTTAATCTAAACCTGCTCATCTGCTTCTGCTCTGGAACAGCAGCCCTTCTCTGATCACTCTGATTGGCTGAAATATGCTTAGCCACGCCCCTCCAACCATTAGTTTGCTATGAGTGAAAGATGAGAGGCAGAGCTTAAAGCATAGCCCCGCCCCCTACTCAATATTCAGATGATGGTCATGCATGTTCACACTGGTTTCACAGGCAAGGAGCACAACTTCAACAAATACAACGACAGCACCTCGAGTGCGCTGAACGTGCCCTACGACTACGGCTCCATGATGCACTACAGCCAGAAGGCCTTCCAGAACGGCTCCGAGCCCACCATCATCACCAGAATACCAGCCTTCAGCAGCGTCATCGGCCAGCGCATGGAGTTCAGCGACAGTGACCTGCTGAAGCTCAACAGACTCTACAACTGCAGTAACACACACACACACACACACACACACACACTCTCGCACACACACACACACACCATGACCCATTTAGTTCATCTAATTCACCTATAGCACATGTGTTTGGACTGTGGGGCTCGAACCCATGGCCTTCCTGCTGTGACAGTGCTAACCACGGAGCTACCAATATAAATATTCATTCATTCATCTTATTTTCAGCTTAGTCCCTTTATTAATCTGGGGTCACCACAGCGGAATGAACCGTCAACTATTCCAGCATATGTTTTACACAGCGGATGCCCTTCCAGCTGTAACCCATCACTGGGAAACATCCATACACACTCATACAGTACAATTTAGCCTACCCAATTCACCTGTAAAGCACTACAGAACAGTGTACTTCTTAGTGGTTTAGTAGTCTAAATGTAGTACACTAACCCTCACACTTGAACACTGTCTCCTCCGCAGCGAGCTCCTCCACGTTTCTGGACTCCTGTGACTTTGAGCTGGAGAATATCTGTGGAATGATCCAGAAGCGTGAAGATGACAGTAATGCAGAGTGGCGGCGAGTTTCTGAAGCTGCAGGAGGACCAGACACAGACTACACCAACATGGGCCGCTGCGAAGGCAAGTCTGCGGGATTAAGGGTGCTTTCACATCTGTGGTTCGGTTCATTTGGTCCAGACCAACGGCAGCAAATGATGCATTGTAGCATTTTCCCAATAGTATCTGGATGCAGCCTTTATGATGCAAGCTGTGATTGCATCCCTCAGCGATGCAGTGTCAGACACAATGCACACAAATGGAGAGAGTGACATCACTGTGAGGGGTGGGGTTAGGTGAGCCCATTAAAAAGCATTGGATGCAGCACAGATTGCACTGCACCGAATCTGCAGCCAGACCCCTCATTTTCTGCCATCTTTGGGTCATTTTCACACCACACTGATCGATTTGGTTCAAAACGAAAAGAGCCAAATGCAGTCATGTGACAAAATTCGCATCACTCATTGGCCAGATGTTATTGAACGTATTTCCTAAACTGCTTTTTGATTGGTCAGAATTAACGGGCGGGAAAATGCTAATGGAACTCCTGCAAGTAAACATAATGTCGCTTCTTGTGGAGGGATGACTGAGCTGGCTGGCTGTATCCCTGCTCATAGTATACTGTATAGTTTGAATACATCACTTTAGACAAACTATACATCTCGAAAATGAAGTGCGGCTGGAAAACACTGTTTTAATGCATTGCAAATGGCGAAGACGCATCGCTAGTCACTTCAGCAGAAGACGTGAATTAATGTAGCTAAACTGTGACATGCTCATCTTCCGGAAATGATACCATCAGGTAATGTTTGGTTTTGTAATGTCCAGGGTTCCTTTGAAAGAGTACCAAGGTTACGTCTTCAAGGGTAATGCATCACAAGTACTGTGAGTTATGTAATAATAGTACTTTTAATAATAAACTATTTAAAACTATTTATTGCAATGCTCCCTTATTTTATTAAAAGCCAAGAAAAGTGCGCGAGTTCCTAGTGTACTGTATAATAAAACATAACACTGAAATCTCACAGCTGCTGCTAGCCCAATTATGAACTGGGGAACACGTAAACTCCTACATTTACAGTGAGGTAACTCACGAGGTCCAACCATCTGTGCTCTGTGCTTTAGACAATTCGTACACAATATTGTTGCGTGTCTTTTCATTGAGGTTGGGAATTATCTGTGTGTGAGACAGCAGTCTGTAACGTGGATCAAGTGCTTCTATAAGATGACCAAATCCCGCATCTCCAATCCCCGAAAACAGCTGCAGATGTTTAGCGATGAACACCCCCACTGCCTTTGATATTTCCGTGTCTCTCAGAGCCAGTTTGCTGGAGGATTCAGCGAGGGATTGTTGTTTTTTGGGGGACTTTATTACCTTCTCTGCTATCCTGCCTTCAGACGGTGTTATTGCTGGGTGATGGCGCCGCAGATGTGCAGTCATGTTGAAGTGTTTCTGTTTGAGTAGGCTATACGGGGTAAACAGTGCTTACACACAGTCATTTTTTTATTCGCTGTTTTTTCTTCCTCGGCTGTAAACTCAACGTTAAATCCGAAATGTCCCGACAGCGTGGATTTAAAAGACGCCGGAGCTTCCTCGTACTGTTGCCTTACTTCACCACCGCTCGCCATGTTAAAGTGTGGAATGAATGATGGTTAAGCGCCCCCTAACTTTACAGCATAGTGATTGGATATTTACTCACGGGGAGGGGTTTCCTCATGTCAGCTCGTACAGGCACACACAAGCAGTCAATTTGGGCAGAGAAATAAACTAAATAAATTATTTAAACGTAAAACCCAAAACCGCAATTCACAAGCGCGTCCTGAACTGTGGATGTCGTACAGAACGGTTCACTAGTATATGGAGAACTGTGGCATTCCTAGTGACCTCAGGCAGATGTAAAGTCTCCGCTAGTGTAAATGAGGCATAAATCATATCTGAACTGGGGTGATGTAAATATACTGATTGTTAAAATGTGTAGAGCCTAGCGAATGTCTCAGTGTTAGCAGTAATGATGATGATATTCTGTCCTCAGGTAAGGGTTATTTCATGCACTTCAGCACAGCTGGAGGGCCGGACGGTGCCAAGGCTCTGCTGGAGAGCAGGGTCCTGTACCCGAAGAGAGGCTTCCAGTGTCTGCAGTTCTTCATCTTCAACAGCGGACACACTTCTGACCAGCTGCGCATCTGGACACGAGAGTTCGACACCGAAAACCCCAACGGGACCTTACATCTTGTGCAGCAGATACACGGTACACACACACAGGTTTACACCGAGCGGTCAGTTTAGTGCAGTAGAGTATGATCCAGTACTGTCACGATGATCAGGGTATGGTGTGTGTGGTTTGAGACTCTGTTGTGTGTTGATCTGAAAGCTCCTCCAGGTGAGCGCTGGCAGATTCAGCACGTCAGTCTGAACGTCTCCAGAAAGTTCCGTGTGGTGTTTGAAGGCACTAAAGGGATCGGGAGCTCCGGCGGACTCTCAATAGACGACATCAACCTCTCAGAGACCCGCTGTCCAGATCACGTGTGGATCGTCCGGGACTTCAGGAGCATTCTGGAGAACACACCAATGGACACGGCCATCTACAGCCCGCGCTTCACCTCCAGACACGGATACAGCTTCCAGATGGGCCTGTATCCCAACGGCACCACGGGGTACCCGGGCGAGATGGGAGCCTATGCTCATTTAGCATCCGGAGACGCGGCGGTGGACGGCGGGCTGGTGTGGCCTGCGCAGTGGAAGCAGATGACCATGATGATGATGGACCAGAATCCAGATATCCGCAGACGCATGTCCAACCAAAGGAGTGTGACCACCGACCCCAACATGACTGTGGAAGGTGAGAAAATACTCTTAAGATTCCAGTCATACCCAGGGGTGCCGCTATCATCGGGCCTTATGGAGACAAAATTTGTATGGGACCTTAGAATTGCCCTTACTTTCCCAGCTCTAGAGCTGCAGATGGTCATATCATCCTGTTGGACTCCTGTGTGGTGGGTTTTGTAGTGGGGATGGGGGGGCTGGCTACAGGTGAGATGAATGACGAAAGTGAAGAGGGGGGCAACAGAATTTCTGGGGCACTCCAAAACTGCATGGGGCCTTCGAATCGTCCTAACTTTCCCTTTCCCAGAAGCGCTTGTGGTCGTACTATTCTGTTGGATTTCTGTTTGGGGGTATTGGGGGGATAAATGACAAAAGTGAAGAAAAGGGGGGCAATAGTATCTCTGGGGGCCCCAAAACTGCGTGGGCCCTTAGAATTGTCAATACTTTACCAGCCCTAGCAGCACCTTTGGTTGTACCAATCTGTTGGATTTCTTTGTGGTGGGTTTTGGGGATTTGAGAAGGGGTGTAGGGGGCTACAGGGGGGATGAATGATGAAAGTAAAGAGTTTGGGGGGCAACAGAATCTCTGGGGGCCCCAAAACTGCATGGGCCCTTAGAATTGTCCTGACTTTCCAGCCCTAGCGATGCCCCTGGTCAAACCATCCTGTTGGATTTCTGTGTGGTGGGTTTTGAAGGGGTGGCGGTGAGGTGGACTACATGGGGGATGAATGGCGAAAGTGAAGAGGGGGAACAACAGAATCTCTGGGGCCCCAAAACTACGTGGGCCCTTAGAATTGTCAATACTTTGGTCATACCAATGTCATACTAAACTGTTAGATTTCTGTGTGGTGGGTTTTGGGGTTTTGAGAGGGGGTGTAGGGGGCTACAGGGGGGATGAATGATGAAAATGAAGATGGGGAAACAGAATCTCTGGAGGCCCCAACTTTGTGGGCCATTAGTATTGTCCTTACTTTCCCTTGCCTAGTGTCGCCCTAGTAATAGTATCTTTTTGGATTTCTGTTTTCAGCGTTTGGGGGTTTTGGGGGGGATGAATGACGTAAGTGAAAAAGTGGGGGCCAATAGTGTCTCTGGGGGGCTCCAAAACTGCATGGGCCCTTGGAATCGTCCTCACTTTCCCTCTTCTAGGAGGGGAGTTGGGTGAGGGATGAATGTGAATATGTAAATATATAATTAAATATAGTCCATTGATTTCCAGGAACTCTGAATTTCTTCTGGGATGATCCACGTAAAGTTGGTGTGAAAGTGGCAGATGACAATGGGACGGAGTATTTCCGAGGACCAGGCGCCGGGACCCCTGTGTACCTGACCCAGGCCAGAGCCCTGAGCCGGGACTTCATCAAGGGTGGAGACGCCATCTTCCTGCTCACTATGGAGGGTGAGCGCTGACAAACACCATTCATTCATTTTCCTTTGGTTTAGTCCCTTATTCATCAGAGGTCGCCACAGTGGAATGAACCACCAGCTATTTCAGCATGTTTTACACAGCGTATGCACTTCCATCTGCAACCCAGTACTGGGAAACACCCATACACACACACTCATACACTACGGCCAGTTTAGTTGATCAGTTCCCCTATAGCGCATGTGTTTGGACTGTGGGGGAAACCGGAGCACCCGGAGGAAACCCACACCAACACGGGGAGAACATGCAAACTCGAACCAGGGACCTTCTTGCTGTGAGGCCAGTGTTACCCACAAGCAGTATGATAAAGTATAATAAAAAATATATATTAAAGTGCACCTATAATGCTAAAGTCAAAGTGTGTGTGTGTGTGTGTGTGTGTGTGTGCATCTCCAGCAGCCTCTAATGGTCAACAGTAATGATCTGTGTTTGTTCTAATCAGACGTGATGAACCGTCTGCAGAAACTCTCACTGACCTTCTCTCTTCATGTCATCTGTGTTTGTTCCTGCAGATATCTCTGATCTGGTCCCTTCACAGCCTTTCCCGTCCACGACTGTGACTCCAGCAACATCAGCTCACACCGGACCGACAAACCCAGACAACAGCACATCCTCCAACAGCACTACAGCCGGCCCGGCTACACACACCAGCTCCATTACACACACCAGCTCCACCAGCTCCATCACCCCCGGCTCCAGCACCACCGTTTCTCCTCCTGACCCGTGTGTGTCGATTCAGTGCGAGAACGACGGAGTGTGTGTGCTGGACAGCGCAGGACAGCCCGTCTGCAGGTCATACACCACACCACTGAGCCACACACTGCTGTAATGCTCTGCTTACTCTGAGGTCTGGTCTTGCTTCTAGTCTAAATATCTACACACTCTTAAATCAGTCCGCAGTGTCCAGACTAGCACAACATCTGGTGATGTTTCCAGAAATAATGATCCAGAATAAGGAGAGGGTTAGCTGAAAACAGGTGAAATAATCTGCTTTATTTGTGGTTTTGGTGTAAATGATTCTGCTTCCCTCACTGTCAGATTATTTCACCTGTTTTCAGCTAACCCTCTCTTCATTCTGGATCATTATTTCTGGAAACTTCACCAGATGTTGTGCTAGTCTGGACACTGCGGACTGATTTAAGAGTGTGTAGATATTTAGACTAGAAACAAGACACACACGTTTGTGCATCTCTCTGTGTGACTCTTGATTTGGTGTGTGTGTGTGTGTGTGTGTGTGTGTGTGCAGGTGTGCGGTGGGCAGTGACTGGTGGTATTACGGCGAGCGCTGTCAGCATAAGAGCTCCACTCGGCACACAGTGGTGACGGCGGTGCTGGCGGCTCTGCTGACGCTGCTCCTGATGCTGGCCATCACCGCCGTCAGTGTGGTGTGTGTGAAGAAACGACGCAAGACTGTCCAACTGGACACACACACCATCACCATGCACAACATACACTCCAAAGCCTGAACGCACGCAGGGAAACACTGATCCTGGACGTCTGTTCATGTTAGAGAGCTGCCATTAGGATGCACAAATACACACACACACACACAGCGCTGTTTACATCCACCTATCTGGCTGCAGATGCAGTATGAGCTGCATTCAATGCTTTTTTAACGCCCACACGTAACCCCGCCCCTCACAGTGATGTCACCAGCTCCATTGAGTGCATTATCTGTCATTGCATTGCTGAGATATGCAGTCTCAGCTTGCATCATCATGGCTGCATCCAGATTCTGTTGATGTTTATGTGTTTGTGGAAGATTGCATTAGAAACGCCTCATGGAGACATCAAGATGAAGAATCTTAAATACACAAATAAACTGTGCTGGGATCAGCTGTGTGTGTCTGCAGTTCATCAGTCTGTAGTTTCTGCTGATCAGATCAACATTACACAGTTCACCATTACTGAACTGCTCTCTAGAAGGTCTCTGGGTCGAGTCTCGGCTGGGTCAGTGTGTGTTTCTGTGTGGAGTTTGCATGTTCTCCCCGTGTTGGTGTGGGTTTCCTCTGGGTGCTCTGGTTTCCCCCACAGTCCAAACACATGTGCTATAGGGGAACTGATCAACTGAACTGGCCGTGGTGTGTGAGAATGAGTGTGTATGGGTGTTTCCCAGCACTGGGTTGCAGGTGAAAGGGGCATCTGCTGTGTAAAAGGTGCTGGAATAGTTGTCGGTATATTCTGGTCTCTGTGCATCTGTTTATGTATACATGGGAGTGTGTGTGTGTGTGTGTGCCTCACATTAATATGATTAATCTGCATATTTATGAGTGTGTATGATCACGTTGTCTGGGTCAGTGTATCACAGTTGACCCACGCTAAACTACACATGAAGCTGTAATGACACTGAGGATTATTACTGTTAACATGAGTGCACTTACCTCACACACACACACACACACACACACACACACACACACACGCACACACACGCACACACACGCACGCACGCACGCACACACACTCAAAAACAGCATGAGCAGAGACAGTTTAGAGTCATAAATTTAAGATTTATTATAACAAAACTAGGAACTGTGTGTGTGTGTGTGTGTGTGTGTGTGTGTGTGTGTGTGTGTGTGTGTGTGTGTGTGTGTGTGTGTGTGTGTGTGTGTTTGATTCCTTACAGATGAGCTGCTCTGCATTACAGGACTGACACAGTCATGCTGGTGTGACGAGGCGCGCGAGTCTGAGTGTGTGTGTGTGTGTGTGTGTGTGTGTGTGAGAGTGGGTGTGGATGTTAGAGTGTGTATAAAAGTTTGTGTGTACATGTGTGTGTGAGTGTGAGAGAGAGAGAGAGAGAGTGTGAGTGTGTACTTGTTTTTATGAGGGTGTGTGTAAATGTGTGTATGAGTGGGAGAAAAAGTGTGTGCGTGTGAGTGTATATGTATGTGTGTGTGTGTGTGTGTGTTTAAGTGATTGTATGTGTGCATGCATGTGAGTGTATAGGTGTGTGTGTGTGTATAAGAGTGTATGTTTGAGTGTGAATAAAAGTTTGTGTGTGTGTGGGTGTATATGTTAGAGTGTTTGTTTGAGCTTGTGTGTATGTGTGTGCGCGCATGTGTGTGTGTGTGAGTGGCTCATTAATCAGCAAGTGAAGACAGCACTGGGCAGAATAATGCACAGCTCATTTACAGTGTGTGTGTGTGTGTGTGTGTGTGTGTGTGTGTGTGTGTGAGTGTGTGTGTATGCTCTGACACACACACACACACACAGATGTATTGGCGTGTGTGTATAAAGGGTGCTGATCTCTTGTTCTAGACACTCAGTTCCTGTAGAAAGCATCAGTATTCAACATGGCTCTTATTTACACTCATGAGGAAGAGAAGAAGAAGAAGAATCACCATTTCTCTCAGAGAAGATTAGTAAAGTGACGATAAGGTCACCATAAGAGGAGCAACTCCTAGGAGTTAGTCTTTGACATTTACACTAAATTTCTAGTTTAATAGTGGCCGAGGCCGCGCTGTACTGCAGAGGAACAGTACTACTGTAAGTGCTCTATCTACAACAGGTAAGCGTGGTGTTACTCGTGTGTACCGCACAACACAACTCACAGCTCCTGCTTCTCATCAACATCTCAGTCTGCTGTAGCTCCTCTCGCAGAGGAGGACCACATCCTGAAACCAAAGCAAAGTGTGTCGCAGCGCTAGTGTTGAACTCTAGACGGCTCTGAGGAACAGAAGAGTGTTAGACAGTCAGACATCAGTAGTGGACCGCTCTTCAGACTAGTGAACCGCTGGAGCCACTCCTGTGTTCTCTTAAAGGGAAATCTGGAGGAAAGCGGCGTCACACACACCCGTTTGGCCCAGAGCAGCGCTAACAGAGGCGCTCGCTCAATACTGACAGACAGCAGACGCCATCATTCAACATACTGGAGCTGTACCGCATCCAGGAGGAGATCTGCAGAACACAGCGCCATTCTCTCTAGAGCGGATTCTGAGCTTGGTTTTGAACAGTAGATGGCGCTCTATGGTAGTGTTTAGCAGCAGACGGCGCTTTAGGCTAGTTTAACAACAGATGGCGCTCTAGGCTAACTTTGAAAAACAGATGTCGCTCTAGGCTAGTTTAACAGCAGATGTTGCTCTAGGCTAACTTTGACCAACAGATGTCGCTCTAGGCTAGTTTAACAGCAGATGTCGCTCTGGGCTAGTTTAACAGCAGATGTCGCTCTGGGCTAGTTTAACAGCAGATGTCGCTCTGGGCTAGTTTAACAGCAGATGCCGCTCTAGGCTATCTTTGACCAACAGATGTCACTCTAGGCTAGTTTAACAGCAGATGGCGCTCTAGGCTAACTTTGACCAACAGATGTCACTCTAGGCTAGTTTAACAGCAGATGTCGCTCTAGGCTAACTTTGACCAACAGATGTTGCTCTAGGCTAGTATAACAACAGATGTCGCTCTAGGCTAATATAACAGCAGATGTCGCTCTAGGCTAACTTTGACCAACAGATGTCACTCTAGGCTAGTATAACAGCAGATGTCGCTCTAGGCTAACCTTGAACAACAGATGTCGCTCTAGGCTAATATAACAGCAGATGTCGCTCTAGGCTAACTTTGACCAACAGATGTCGCTCTAGGCTAGTATAACAGCAGATGGCGCACTAGGCTAACTTTGACCAACAGATGTCACTCTAGGGTAGTTTTGAACAGATGCCGCTCTAGGCTAACTTTGACCAATAGATGCCGCTCTAGGTTAGTTTAACAGCAGATGGCGCTCTTGGCTAACTTTGATCAACAGATGTCGCTCTAGACTAGTTTTAACAGCAGATGGCGCGCTAGGCTAACTTTGACCAACAGATGTCACTCTAGGGTAGTTTTGAACAGATGCCGCTCTAGGCTAACTTTGACCAATAGATGTCACTCTAGGCTAGTTTGTAACAGCAGATGGCGCTCTTGGTTAACTTTGACCAACAGATGTCGCTCTAGGCTAGTTTAACAGCGGATGGCGCTCTTGGCTAACTTTGAACAACAGATGGCGCTCTAGGATAGTTGTGACCAACAAATGCCGCTCTAGGCTAGTTTAACAGCAGATGCCGCTCTAGGCTAACTTTGACCAACAGATGTCGCTCTAGGCTAGTTTAACAGCAGATGTCGCTTTAGGCTAACTTTGACCAACAGATGTCGCTCTAGGCTAGCTATAAACAACATATGTTGCTCTAGGCTAGCTTTGATCAACATATGTTGATCTAGACTAGCTTTGATTAACAGATGTTGCTCTAGGCTAGATTTTATCAGCAAATGGTGCTCTACAACAGTGTTTAACAGCAGATGATGCTCTAGGCTAGTGTTTAACAGTAGGTGGTGCTCTATACTAGTGTTTTAACAGAAGATGATGCTCTAGCCTAAGTTTTACCAGCAGATGGTGCTCTAGGCTAGCACTGAACAGCAGATGGCGCTCTATCTTTATTAATGATTGTTTTAGGTTAGAGTCCTCTGTGTAAGGAATTGGACGCAAGCGGAGTACAGCTATTTGTAAATCACACAGCGCCATCTGTTGGTACAAACCACGCTCAGAATCCATTCCAGAGAGTCCCAATATATCCATAAAATCTCCAAATGGATGCGGAACCATCTCTGGGTTTGACTGAGTGTATGATGGCCGACCTCAGAGCGGAGTGTCATAGTAGTCTGCGGGCCGCTCGCTCTTGGCGGGCCGCTGCTGGTCCTGCTGGTGCTGCTTCATGATCTCCTTCACCTCCTCCTCCAGCTCTGGAGGGATGATAAACTGGTCATCGGGGTCTGGTTGTGCCGGCGCTGTAAAATAACCCCCGCTTTTCTTGGACGGAGCCTCCGCCGCCACCTCTATCAGATTATGGCTGCGCTCCTGCTGCGCCACCGAGCCATTCCCCCGACGCTTGCCTAAAGTCTTGCTCCATGCATCCGGACTCTTCTCTGTGTCCTGCTCCGGCGCCTCAGGGGTGGAAGGTGGAGCCAGGAGCCCTAGGCAGTGGACATCTGCCTCCACTTCCACCCTACTCCCATTGGAGAACACACCAGCGATCGGCTCCTCATCCTCACTATCCAATCCGTTATCAGACAGTGCGCTGGAAAACGTGGCACTGGAGAGCTGCCTCTGGAACGAGCCGCTAGTGTTAGGTGCTAGGTGGAGCGAGCAGCACTGCACCCGTGGTGGGTGGGGGTGCAGGTGGAGGTGTGCATCCTGCAGGAGCAGCGGCGGCTCGTCTGAAGATGCTGTAGATCCCACTTCAGAACTCATTTCGGACGCGCTGACCTCTGAGCTGATCTCGCTGCAGGAGGACGGGGGTGCGCCGGAGGATGTTGCTGGATATAGGCTTGGGCCAGGGCTGGGCGGAGGTTGCGGGTGGATGCTGGCGGAGGCGGTGTGCGTGGAGCAGCAGCAGCAGCAGCAGTCTTCAGCTACGCTCAGCTGCACCACCACTGCGCTCAGACTATCCGTGCAGCCGTACGACTGAGCTAGCGTGCACAGCTTCTTAGCGGCCGCTAGGGCGTCAGGCACCTTTCTCACAGCGTCCACCGCCTCACTGGGCTCCAGGGCCTCGAACAGCCCCCTGCTGCCCAGGATAAAGAACTCATCTCTGGGGGTCAGCGGGAGTGTGGTGACGTACGGCCGGGGTAGCACCGCGGGGTACAGGAACGAGTAGCCCATGATGCGTGTGGAGTCCGTGACGCCGTTCACTTTGTTGTCCTGTTTCACAAGTGAAATCAAGCACAGAGGTAAGTGAATGAGTCTGAACACACTAAAAGACACAAGAGTGTGTGTGTGTGTGCGTGTGTTGTACCTCAGTGATGATGGCTTTATGCTGGCGTATGCGACTGTACTCCTCCGGGATGCTGATGTTATGCAGCAGAGATAGTGGCAGGGCTTTCCCATCTCGGCACAGCACCGCCTGGCACTTACCCACGTTGGCGGCAGTGAGGGTGAAGCAGCCACCAGGGTCTGTGGGGTCATGCCGGATGTGGCAGAGCACCGCCGAACCGCCCAGCTTCTGCCCCGCCGTGCCCAGCTTCCTGATCAGCACACACACACACGAAAATAATTACATACATGCATACAATGAAACTGAATATTGAGTAGGGGGCGGGGCTTACAGTATGTTGATGTATTTTTAACTGAATCTGAATATTGAGTAGGGGGAGGGGCTTTCAGTAAGTCAATGTACTTCCAACTGAATCTGAATATTGAGTAGGGGGAGGGGCTTTTAGTCGGTTGATGTACCTCCAAACGAAACTAAATATTGAGTAGGGGGCGGGGCTTTCAGTATGTTAATGTACTTCCAACTGAATCTGAATATTAAGCAGGGGGCGGGGCTTTCAGTAGGTTAATGTACCTCCAAATTAAACTGAATATTGAGTAGGGGGCGGGGCTTTTAGTGCGTTGATGTACTTCCAGATGAAACTGAATATTGAGAAGGGGGCGGGACTTTCAGTATGTTGATGTACCTCTAACTGAACATATGCTTTTCATAAGGATGGTAAGTGTGTGTGTGTGTGTGTGTGTGTGTGTATGTGTGTACCTCTGCATGACGAGGAAGGTGTTGGTCATGTAGTCTTCCTCACTCTTGGTCCTGTGCAGCTCCTCCGCCAGGATGTCGTTCATGGTACACTGCAGCAGATACG